>NC_056728.1:1194131138-1194203638 GCF_019279795.1 Protopterus annectens
ACCATTGAGATTGTCAACCATTAAATCTCTGCTCTCAAAAATACCTCCACAAATGCAAATGTGATCTAGTAAATCAAAAAATGCAGAGCATAAACAAATACATAAGTAAATAAACAGAAAAAGGGCCCTATGCCCCATTTTATACTATAATTTACATACCTCTGCACAAAATTCACATGCATGACCCTGCCCACCAAAAAATGAAACATATGAGACAGAATTCAACATTGTACAAATTAAACTTGTTCTTATTAGAAGCAAAATGTTTAAAAAACAGTTAAAACATAAAAATGAGATGTAATTACTACAAACAGCTAACCAAACAGAAAATGACACTATTTGCAAAATACACCCAGTTCTATGTAAATTAATTAGAAGTCACAATGTTTCATGTATTACACACTAGCTTCCCTATATATTATATTGTCAAAACTTAAAACTTCCTTTAAACTAAAAAAAAAATATTCCACACACAGTGTTTAAAAAAAAGAGTGAAAATTTGTGACGACTTTTTGACCTTCATACATAAAATGACTCATTTAAATATGCACACATTGTGTGCATGACATTGCTATCCATAAAATCCTTGCAATGAGTTTGCTAGGAGGAACTTAAAATGAATCACATATAGCTTGGGCTTCTAGAACATCTGAAATGTATGTATCTGGCCATTTACTAAGAAATACTGGAGTTAACAGTAATAGATGTCCTCTGTTTATGTACAAGTTAGTGGAAGTAAAACAAACTTTGCAAGATGGCTTTTGGAGATGCCTCTCTTAAACTCATTTGAGCCAAAACAGTACATATGACAATAACACCTTCTAAAAGAAGTACAAAACTAATCTAATAGTCACAAAGTTATTATTAATGAGAAAGCTAGGTAACATTACAAGGGATTCTCAGAAACTGAACTTAAGAATTTGCTGAAGAGAAGGAAAAACAGAAAATGGTAATAATCAAGTCTGCATTTTTTTCACAATCGGTTGTCGGTATTAACACAATGTTTACTGATAATATCAGAGTCCAACTTTCCACAAGTAAACGCTGACACAACGTAGTAAAAATCAAAGTGTTCTAAACCAAAATAACGAGTGCAGCAGAAGTAAGATAAAACATAAGAGTTTAATTCCAAGTGGGTGTGCACAATCATACCTTCTTGTTTAAGGCTCTAGAGATTATTAATGTCAATAAAAGAGGTGGTGACATCATGAATCACACGGAAGCAAAGGAGACTGACTGGATTATCACACTTAAGGCAGACAGGGGCCATGGTTTGAACGATAGGGCATCAATTAAACCTAAGCTGAGGCAGCATAGGAATATTAAATAATTTTATCACATATATACCTATGCAGTTCATACCAACTCTGGTGTCTAGTTAAGTTTACTCCATGAGGTTCAATTTTATGTGTTTTAACATTGATTTTAGTAAACACCTGATGGATTATTTTCACATACAGTTTTTAACTAGTTTTTTAACTAGTTTTTTATATATATGTTTTTATATGTATTTGGAAATGTCTTTATTTTGTTTTTACTTATTTTTTATTAGTTTGATTTGAGATATATATTTATTCTGCATATTTATATCTTGTCTATGTCTACACATTATACAAATAGATGAGTACTAGTTGATTAATTGTTTAATTGTTTAATTGGAACTACTATATAAGGAGCAGATCTATGGGGTTGCTAGAAGGATCTGAAGAAACTACATTTGTGAAAGCGCTCATCCGTTTGTGCACACCCACTTGGAATTAAACTCTTATGTTTTATCTTACTTCTGCTGCACTCGTTATTTTGGTTTAGAACACAATGTTTACTGAATCACAGTTTTGATAATTCTACATTTGCAAAAATTTATTGTGAGTACTTATGATCAGAATTTAAAATTACAAAGTGGGGGGGGCTGAGTTTCTTAAAACCCAGTATGAAATTATCAACACTTTGATGTTGCTCATTCTCAGAAATGAATGCGCTGTCTAGACATGAAGTACCAACACAATAGAGTGAGCGGAGGGTAGAGGGAAAGCATCTTCTGCACAAATGTGGAGATCAGACTACTATTTGGTTATTTTAGATCAACACCTGTCACAATTTGTGTTGTGCAGTGTCTTTTTCTAGCTTCTTTGTGTAGCTGGACAGCATGCTGATGTAATTCTGAATTGCATAATTGTCAATGCAGTTTCACAATAACAGCAAGAGCTGGGCCTGGACAGTCCCAATGAATGCAGTGTATGTGTGTGTGTGTGTGTGTGTGTGTGTGTGTGTGTGTGTGTGTGTGTGTGTGTGTGTGCGTATTTTTGTATGCTTGTGCATATATGGAACAGCTGAGCTGTACATTATAATGAAACCTTAATAACCTTAACATATAGCTGCTAATACTATACCCCAAATTTCAAGATCTACCAACTGTAACAGAGCTGAGACAGGCTGGAAAAACTAATCGCTAGCCACTGCAAAAGATGATAGTAAACAGGCTAAAATATACCATAGTAGGGACTCAGAAGAACTTGTAATGAGAACATGACAAATTCGTTTTCAGGATTATTACTAGGAGCAGGAAGATTTAGTACAGATAGTTTAAGGTTGCAGCATTAAATTTAACTCTGCCCACAGCAGATATCAAACTCTTTTTATGGATTTAAAAATACTAGTATGTTCATCATACACTGGACAGTTTTGTAGCACATGTAATATCAGTTGCACATACAAATTAAGGAGGTATATGAGGTATAATTCACTGACACAGATCTGCACATTGTTGTAACTTTATTATTTTCACATTTTCATATTTTCACTCATCTTTATGTAAATTGTTTTTATGTTACAACTGATTGAAGTACTCCTTTTTTCCACTTCAGTATAAGATTGTTAATAGCCAAAGTCATTTGATGGCAATAAAAGCAAACAGCACACAATAGTTTTATTCTGAAGTCTAAAGATGGAACCAGAGTGTATCGCCGTTAACTTAATTAAACTAAGTTACCTTTGTTTTTACAGGGGACACAATCTATAAGTTTGAAAGGACAATGCGGCCTAAGGACAATCATTACAATCCATTGCTTTGCAAACAGCATTTCATAAAATATACAAGTCATAAACATAAGTCCAGATGGGGTTGCATCCCAAGACTCTGCCCACTGCAAATGAGTTCTACTCACCGTCTGCTGAGGCTGTTTGCCACACTGTGCGTATTAAGATATTTTACCAAAATTATTTTTTTTTTAAATCTGTGCATGCTTCACAAAATATTTGCAAATACTAGTCTGTGTGTAAAGAGTTTTAACATGCCAGTATTACAAAGCCATGATATACAAGATGATATACAGCTAACAGAAATTATTGTGTAAACAGATGCTCTTCTAAGCCACTTTATGTGGTTAGTAATCACATTACTTTATGCTGTGTGTTACTACTTTAAGAAGCCCTCTAAGCTTTGCCGGTCTGATATGCTTTCTGAAATATGTAAATAGAACATAACTGAAAATAAAATAGACTAAGTTCATGTTGATACACAATTTACATTTTAAAATGCAACACAATACAGTTTTAGTTATTGTTTGGTCAAAAATCATAACAAGTGCACAAAAGTGGCAAATTCATTGTAGAATATATAATAAGTTTGTATTTAGGTAAGTAAGCATTGTCTTTTGAGGCAAAAGCAATATAATTTTATTCCAGTCTATTAAATAATCTCAGAACCCAGTCTGCATATATCCTCATTAGACACATGCATGAGTGGTTTGAATTGTCATGTTACTGGCACCTATACAGGACTTTGACCTCAAAATGATTTATGTTTTCAAGATGCAACATTACATAAGCAACGCAATCTTCTCAAACATCAGCCTTCAGTACACTTGTTAATTATTTAACAGGCAGACACAAAGCAAAGGCATGATAAGGTATAAAATCTACATTAATCAGAGTGACTAATGAAGCCCTGCATTACGTTTTTATGCAAACCTTGGAGTCATTTACTTTCACATTTATCTGAATGATCCTGTCAAGAAATGTGGGATTTTACACATGGTATGAGATTTACTTACCAGTTCGTCCCGCAGATGAGAAATCGTATCATCTTTCTCCTTAAGCTGAAGTTTTAACATTGAATTTTCATCTTTCATTAAATCCTGAAAAAAAAAATGATTTCTTAATCTATAATGTAATAAATGTACTCAAGTGCAAAAACAAGCAGTCTGACTGACAACTGTATCTTTGTTATGGGAGAAGGTCTGTGCTCTTTTCTTACGGGAGCAGTTTGGCCTTGTTTATTTTGACCGTAACAAAAAAATGAATTGATAATCACAAATGTCACCAAATGACTTTGCTGTTTTCAATAATAAAATCCATTCAGTTATGTTCTTATTATTAAATCCCCCTTAAAATGCTTAACTAATATGCACTTACCATGGATGGCCATATAACTGCATTTTCATTTACCAGAAACTAAATTTTTACAGCTGATTGCTAATCTTTTTCCCAGTTTTCTGTACCAATTAACTGGGCATTGCCATATATTCTTTAATCATCTCATCTCATCATAAAAGACAATTAATTTTCTGCAAGCAGAATAAGGGTAACACTGAACTGTGTATTTCAGATAAATATCTACACTTATTACAGTGGTACCTACAGATTTCTCTTGTGAAACACTAGTATTAAGTCGTCTCAATTTTCTATGGGATGATTATCAGAAGCATCCAGGGGAGAAAATAACATGTTCCAATTTCCTTCAGTACTTTCTTGCAGTTCCTATAAAGCCTACTGCAAACTGATTCACATCCGATAGAAGAATGCCTATAGTATTTTCTAGCAGAAGTAGGTAATAGGTAAGTACTTGTAATGTATAGATTATTAGCACTTGTTCTTCTCTTTTTGAAGGCAAGTCTGCAAGTTTGTTGATTGCAAAATGTTTTTATGTTGAGCTTCGGGGGGGGGGTGCTCATGTACTGGATAGACACGAGAATGCTATCTGCAATTATCACTGGCATTATTCAGATTTTGATTTTGTTTCTCTGGAAACATACAAAGTCATGTTTGAAATATTCTGTTTCTCATTGTTAAAAAAAATTGCTGTTTGTAGAAATACAATTACTGAACACCACTCCAAGATTTCTTCTAGGCATCTTCATGCTAATGCAAATAAAAAAAAAAATAAACTAAAAATAAAACCATGAAAATTGTTGTCTTTAGTATTTCAGATAAATTATCCAGATCACATCATTGTCCTTCCTCCATGTCTACAGAGAATCAGTAATAAAGCATATTTGGTCATGAAGAAATATATATATATATATATTTTTGAAATGCTGCAAGCAAGGCGTTGTCCCATTCAATTCTCAGCTAGAGCGTCTTCTGTGTAGAGGCATACGTGAATGGGTATGCCTTCGTTGAAGGTTGTGTGTCAGGGCTGGTAACCCGGTACGTAAAAATCCACTTCCAATCATTAGCGGACCGGAGTTCCACTGTGGCGACCCCTAACCGGGAAAAGCCAAAAGACACAAACAAACAAAGGCTGCAGTCTCTAAGTTAAAAAAACTTTACTAGTGCACATAACACAAGCGCTTGCACTGGTTTGTTTCATCAGGTGTAATCTTTATCTGTAACCATTACACCTGATGAAGCAAACCAGTGAAAGCGCTTGTGTTATGTGCACTAGTAAAGTTTAACTTGGAGACTGCAGCATTTGTCGTGTCACTGTTTTATTTTACCAAGTTTTTCACCATTTTGGACACGCTGTTTGAGTTTTTGGTGGTCCTGTTTTTGTATCTACTCATATATATATATATATATATATATATATATATATATATTTTTTTTTTTTTTTTTTTTTTGTCTAGAAAGGGATTCAACCTGGCTGATATGATGTCTATACAAAAAAGGCAGGGACTTTGTTTTCAGGAAAAAACATACATAACTGTGTCAACTTTGAATAGCACCCCTTTGTTTCAGCTTTAACCTAATGTGGACATATTCTCAGCTATCAAATAGTGAAGACTTGATTGAACACCAGCTATATGTCTGGACGGAAATGCAATGACTCCTCTTAATTTGTAGAAACTATGTGGATAAAAAGTATCAAAAATCTGGAAATAATAAAGTTGCTTGATATGTCTTTGCTGGTTATTATAAACTATAAAGTTGCTTGATATGTCTTTGCTGGTTATTATAAACTCAGTATAAAAGATTCACCAGAGATAACAGTTAACTGCTTCTTAGTAAATAAAAGGGTAAGAAATATGTTATAAATAATCACTTCATAACAAAACTGGGTAAGTACATGTGAAACAGAAGTATCTCATTAAGAACTCATAAAGACATAATAATCATAATAGAAACACATTAAGGGTATCCCTCCTGACCACAAATGAGTCCAGGTAAGCCTTGATTCACAGAGGCCACTTATGCTAATGTGATGGCCATGAATAAGTATAAGCAAATGAAGTCTTAATGAGATGTAAATAAGAAATGACATAAAACAGTGTATGCTAATGAAGCAAGTGCAGGTTGTTTATTCCCTGCTGCATTCTGCATCATGGTCTCGTGGTGAAGTGACACATGTTGTCACTGCATGTCCCAGTTCCAGTCCTACTATGACTAATGGTATCCAGACCATGTTTAACAGACTGGTGAACTGTACACAGCTCTAGAGACAGACAGTTGGCATTTTGTCCTTAGCAATGGACCAGAACATTCAGGTTAGCATTTCCCTTCTTGTAAAAAAAAAACACAAAGAGTAAAACATGCGCATAGAGTAGTATCTGTGGGCTATGCTGTGTGGTGCATGGTCAAATGTCACTCTTCATCTGACATTCCTTTTCATCTTCAAATAATTCATTTCTTTATTCAGAGCAGTAAATCATTTTATTGTTTGTAAAAGTCATGTCTAAATCTTCACTCTTGTTCAGTAATGTCATAAGGTGTCATATAACTACTAATCAGTTTTTAAGTGTTTTACACAATAAATTCTAGGCAGGTAGTATATATATAATTATGCACACACTGAATGTCCTGAAATGGTAAAATTAGTAAAAAGTTTTAACAGAGGAAGCATTTAACATGAAATCATACCTTGCAATTGAATGAAATATCATTTTTTTTTATATTATGCAGTTTTTCTCAGGCCTATATTGTCATTTGCGGTACTGTGTATCAGATTATTTTGTTTTGTCATACACAATAATTTGTGGCTTGAGACAAAAGCATCATCATTTGTGCAGTGCTGAGGGTGAAGTGGCAGCAGTATTTGCTTACATGTCAGGATACTCATTTTAAAAAGTCATTTTTCTTATTAGTGTTTCCCTGAAAGCTCATTAATACTGAATAATAAACCACAGTATTAATGGTGTTAATGACTGCAATGTCATGTATTGAAATAGAGATGTCTTTCCATATGTTTATGAGGTTTTAAGCAGTATCATTGCAAGAATAAAATAGGTACAGTTACAGAGTGTCCTAAGTCCCCCCACACTTTTTTGATTTATTTTTTTAATGATTTATTCCCCCTCAAGTTAAATACTGACTTGTGTTTATGAAGTTCAAATTTAAGGTAACAGAAATGTCACACTTGAATCACAGTAGGTCAAGGCAGGTCCAATGTGTCATACACGTCTCCTAAGGATAGGCTAGGTGAATGTGCAAGTGATTTTGAATAAGAGGCTGTTATGTGATCTGGATGGTTACTTGGTTCAATGTCATGTCTCGGTTGATGCAGATTATCCTGCCATCACTGATCTGACAATGTTGCAGGTACAGGATCTTGAATATGAGGTTCTTTTAGGTGGAGGTAAATGCTGACATGGCCTGCATGAAATCTGTTATGCTTTTTCCTCTTCAACTCATTGCAGTACTTTCTTGAGAAGCACTTATCTCATATGATCTGCCTCCACATCTCCAGACAGTGCGCCCTTCTTTTCCCCTTTCAAGACTGACTCATACTTGAGTCTGATAAATCATAATTAGTGTACAAATGGAGGTGGCCCTGTGGCCATGAGAGCTTGATGTGCCACCATACTACACATTAGTGTGATCATGGCATTATTCATGCCCTTTGCCAGTTATATTTAATGCTAGAAATCCTCATTTATGCCATGGAGGACCCTGACTATTTCCAGATGACTTTATGGCACAGCTCTGGCACTAACAATACCGGGCAGCTAATGCTTTATGTATTTCCTTAGGTAGCTGTGACAGATTCTTGCCTGCCTGGCTATACTTTATAAAGGTGTCACTGTGGACACTCCTCTGAATGCCTGCTATCATCCTGAAAGTTTTCATCTGAGTTTGGACATACTGGTGTAGAAGTGCATGGGTTTTCTCCCTGTACAAGCATGATTTTAAGGTCACTATGTGCTTGACTTTGTGATGCACTGTCACTTCCTGTAAAGTTAATAACACTTTGTGGGGTGAGGCATCCTGACATTAAACCTGGGAACTGTGTGCTACTTTCCGCAGGCCATGTAAGAAATATAACTATGTCATCATCATCACTGTCATCATTTTATTCTTCAACAAGCATTCCGGTGCTGATATCCTCCAACTTTATTGGTGTACTAGAACTATTTTTTTCTGTTTTCTAACCCGGTAAATTATGATTTGAAAACATTACTAATAAAGAAATAACATTCAGCACTGTATGCTTAATAAGTAAGGTGTTGAACACTTAACCATGCACACTGCCTTTACTGTCACTCTGTGGAGATGTGGAAGGCTCACCTATTAACAGTAATTGTCATATGTTTAATGTAATCATCCCATGTCAGCATTCAGTTCTCTTTATAAATATATGTTACTGTTTTTAAACCAATCTTTCTAAGTACATGAGTATTGATTCTGCGGATATTGGTAAAAGCCTCTGTCCATACCACCTCTGATTATTTCAGTGACACCATTTTCTGTATCATAGTCATCTCCACAGATGAAGAGGAGTTGGTGTTAAAGAGATAGGTTTTGGACCCCCTCCCCCAAGTACTGGTTTGGACAATTGCATTCTGCCTTGCATCTATCACATTTTATTATATGACATGCCCCATTTCTTGCATGGCATTAATGTACAGATTCTTCTACCAACTGCATTAGTGTTTGTTAGGTACATAGGTTCATAGGTTCATAGCTAAGTACTAGACTAGCTGCTTTTTGATGCCATTTTAAGCCTAGCCAATTTTCCTTTCAAAGGTGAGACTCAAACTCTGCACCTTGTGTCTGTGAGATAAGCGCTTTAACCATTATACCAACCCCAGCTGAAAATTACAGCTTGATTCCAGGGTTTTGCCCTCTCAGGTTCTTTGGGGCCATCTTTAACACACAGATGTTTGATATAGGTCTTAAAGGATGCCATGAGGATATAGTTTTCCTCATGGTTGAAGTTGTCCTTTTGTCTGTATTGATCCTTTGCTCTGCATCATTACTGCACATAAAAAATATGCCACAGTAAAACACAAAAAACATTTGATGTAATCATCAGCCAAGCAACAGCAAAATGGTAGCATGCCTGTCATCTTCATTAAAATGGGAGATGACTCAAATCCCATAATTCATATACATGCAAAATCTCATATCACGCAAGTAAAGTTGTTCTATAGTAATGTCTGTACTAACATAAATACATAGATAACAGTAAAGCAATCAGTTTTTAAACAGATTCACCCTTCCCCTAGACTCTACCACTGCCTTGTATTAGTAATATTGTAATTTTTCATTCATCAGTAACACTCAGAAATCTCCAAGTAAAGGCACATGTATGTTGAGCCAACAAAACATCCTTAACACTTCAGTACTTCACAATTAAACCACTATATTTCTAACATGTATTAACAATCACTAAATGATACCAAAGTAAATGATTTTGCAGTGATCACTAACCATTTCTATTGCTGCTGTAATGATTTTCCTTTTCAATTGACAGCTTTGCAGTATTAACTAAAGCCATTATAACATGCCCATCCCATCAGTAAAACAAACATTCCTTAAAGTAAACTCACTAACTTTACAACATTTTAAAGTGTTTCATTTTAATTTACAATATTTATGTTATATTTCTAACCGTACAAAGTCTGCGGTTTCCTAAGTCATGTGTTACCTAACTCAGATATTCACAATTTAACATGGCAATGTTAAACTTCTTCATGTAAATTCAATTTCAGTCACATGTTAGCATGCAAATTCAGTCCATTTGTATTCATGTCTATGAATTACAGTAATACACAGATGTCTAAGACAACTCATCAGCATAACTAGGCCGTGGGTATTTGTCAACACTATGTAAGGTTCATGTGAATGTCCTTGGAATAGTGACGGAGTCCACAGCAATTTTCAGCAGTCACCAGCATTCCGCAGGAATGCACAGATAGCTGCCATTATGCTCAAAGCTCACTATGCTTAGAGAAACAAAATAAAGTCATATGCATATCAGTTTTCACTATCAAGAAGTATAACCCCAGCGTATCTCAACTCATCTGGAACACATCATCTACTTAAAGCACTCATGTTTTAGTAAAAGTTGGTACTCACACACATACTTCTGCTATACTCTGTGAGGCCTGTATTAATGACATTCAGGTGTAGTACTCCAAAAAGGAAGCTAAGGCAATGCATGGCAGCAGTACCAATTGTAAGTAATCTAAAAAATTATGCCTCTTTACTGACATTTTTCCACCATATAAATGAGTGTTCCTTTAAAAAAAATGTATGTGGCAAAGCATTTTTGGTAAAAATAAACCTGTCAATAATAACAGTACCTGGTATAATGCTTTAGCTGGTTAACTAGATTTGGTTAATGTGTTTTCACATACCAGGGTGGTACTAAACCCATGAACCACAGCTCTGCTTATACTTTCTTCATTCTGGTTCTGAGGCATGAGACTACGCTCCAGGATGGTCAAATATGGATACCAAGATTATGGTCTACCTTCTTAGTTACTCATACCTGGATATAACCAATACCTGTGCAACTGTGAGTAAGTGGAGGAAGATAGACATCTTGCAGGAGTTGGTTGAATACCTGCCATCTCTGACAGAGTTTACCCACTCTGGCCAACAATGCTCTCACAGATACAATGACCTACAGTGTAGGCATGATCGGCTGTCCAAGTGGGTGGACCAGGTAGCACTGAGAAAGTCAAAGTTCTATAGTAAGTATAACTTTCTTTTTTTTGTTTTTTGGTCATATTAAAAATAAAATGAAACTATAAGATGGTAGCATAAATTAAAGTATTTGCTAGAGGACATATGTGCCACTATAAATATGTTCATATAATGCTATTATAATAATGCAAAAAAAAGCATAAATATATATATATATATATATATATATATATATATATATATATATATATATATATATTTATTTATTTATATATATATATATATATATGTGTGTGTGTGTGTGTGTGTGTGTGTGTGTACACAGAACTGCATTCATAAGCAAATACATGCAATGTTTATGTGATGAAATAATTGTCTGTATAAAGAGAAATGTAGTACATGTATGAGTATAGAAATATATGAAAGTCGGCATATACATGTTGCTGTGTCTTCGGCTTTTCCCAATTAGGGGTCGCCACAGCGGAACTCCAGTCCGCTAATGATTGGCAGTTGATTTTTACATACTGAGTTGCCAGCCCTAATGCACAACCTTCAACGAAGGCACGCCCATTCACGCATGTCTCCACGCAGAAGACGCTTTAGCTGAGAGTCTAACCGGTCAGCGTCTTACTGTGAGGCGACAACGCTACCGCAGCACCACCATATATCTGTACATTATAGATTTATGTCTTCATGAGTACACTAACAAGTATTACTCATGTATATACATGTATTTATGTACAAGCAAAAAATGAAAATATTTGCATTGCCACAATACCCCTCAACCTCTTAGAGCAAGAAATCTGGACAAAGACATAAATGATGGGGGGACAAAGGACCAAATATGGGGACATTTTTTAAATATTGCTCTTACAAACTTAGAGGTAAACAGAATAACAGGTTTTGCATTAGCATGAATTTCCTGAAGGGTATGAAATCTGAAATTCAAATTTATGCCATTATTTTCCTGACTTAAATCTTCAGTAATTTGCCAACAATTTGCTAGAAAACCACAATTTTATGAAAAATGGACCAACAATATGAGGCAAAAATCTGGACATTCTGTGAAAATCTGTTGAGAGGTACGATTGCCACATAATTTAATTTACAGTATTGTATCACCTTAGTTAATAGTTAAAGTGGACGCAGACCATTTTTCTAAAGAAAGGACTTTGCCTGTGTAGGACAGAAAATATTTATTAGTGTAATAATTATATAAAACAGTCATTTCTTCCGCAATATTAACTACACATATAAGATAGCTGAGCTGTCTTTTAGGCACCACTCCATTGTCAGAGAAGAGGCTGGAGAAGGGGAGTGGAGGTTGCAATATCAAGTAAATGACCAACAAATAATAAGAAATGGCCAGTAATATTACTTCTGTATACAATTTTAAACCACTTATATGCTTATAGTTATTAGGCAAAAATATCAAAACACATATAATTTTACTAGCGTATATGTACATTATCTGTCTGTACCACATTTTTTTTAATTTAGGGCTGAATTGAAAGGAAGAGAAAACTTTCTTGAATTGCTACATTTTTCTGTGTGTGTAAAAATAAAATTGTTTTAAAGAACGAAATTGAATGATGTGTAGCATTATGTGTTAATTTATAATGTTTATTTTCTCATTTGTCTCCTACCCCTTTTCTGTATTTTTCTTTTTTCAATGATGCATATCTTTGTTCCTTTTTTTATTTTTCTTCTTCTCCAATTTATGTTCATTTTTAAAGATTAAAATTCCTCAGACGCTGCCCAGGTGCATACCTCCTAGGTTACACAATACATTAGCCTCTGCCTGTCCAGGTACATCCTCACAGGGTCAGGGTGGTGGCACCAGTCCTGTAGGCACCCTGGAACATGGCAATCTGGCAAGCCTCACTGAATGGGTTCTTTGGGAGTTGGCTGAGGATATGCTGGAGCAGGTCATTGACAAGCGGCTTCAGCCAATTGAGGCATCTCTTCAGTGGCTTAAAGACTCATTGTCTCAGTTGTTGCCAACCATCTTGTCACCATAGGCCCCCGCCTCCTCAACATCAGGAACTTCCACTACAACAACATCACCATCATCATCACCATCAGCTCCCTTTTTCTACATGGGTCCGGGGTATTGTGTTAACTGTCCCTAGCTCTCTTAATTCAGTGCCAATCTCCTGCCTTCTTCAGCACTCATACCTGACTGTCACAGATCTTTTTTCATGCAATCCATCCACCTCTTTGCTGGACATCCTCAATTCCTCTTACCTTTTTCCTGTCTGTCCCAAATCTTCCTCACCAGATTGTCTTCTGCTTTTCTGCACATGTGTCCAACCCACTGTAATCTGTTCTCTTTGACTTTTCTGCAACTGGAGTTATTTTGGTGTCTGCTATTATGTCCTCATTTCTTCATCTGTCCCACAGTGTGCATCCTACCATCCATCTCAGGTGCTTCATTTCTGTCACCTCTAGTTTCCTCAACTGTTCTGCCTTTACTACCCAGGCTACTGTACCATACAGTAGTACTGGTCATAACACTGTCTTATAAACCTTACTTTTCAGCTTCTTTTGCATTCTTCTGTAATAGACTACACCAGACCCTCTATATTACTTGGCTGAACCCACTCTGACTCTAGCCTTGACCTCTTCATTCAGACTTCCTGTATCCTCAACCATCCCACCTAGATACTTGAAGCTGTTTACCTGTTCCATTATCATCCCTTCAATCTCTATTCTCAACTTCTTCTGATTTTGCCAGTTTTCTGCCATTACCACTTTCTTAGCTTAGTTTCATTCAATATGGCTTCAGTTTTGCATTCCATTCTCCTATCCTTTACTGAAGTTCTAGCTCAAAGTCTGGCTGTAATGCCACATTGTCTGCCTACAGGAACTTTTCTGATCTGTCCCCTCTGACCTGTTTGCTAATGTAGTCCATTACCAGTATGAACAGCAGTGGGTTCAGAGCGGAACCCTGGTGTACATCCCCACTATTAGGCTGTTTGTACTTGAGTCATTGGGTCCTTGTACATAGCCTGCACTAATTCTACCAATGTTTCTTGAACCTCAAACCATCGCAGTACTGCCCAGATCAGCTTTCTTGAGACCTTGTATGCTTTCTCCAATTCTAGGAATGCTCCGTTGCACTCTCTCCTCATCCCTAGCTTCTTCTCAAGTAACTGTCTCATTGCAAACATCGAGTCAGTTGTGCTGCATCCTGATTTGAATCCAAACTGCTCATCTCCCATCTTACATTCTACCACTCTTCATACCTGTTTATCAATCACCCTCTTCAAAACTTTCATGCACTTTGATAGGAGTTGATGCCTCTTTACTGCCCACAGTTGTGGATGTCCCTTTTGTTCTTGTACACTGGCATGAGTATGCTTATTCTCCATTCATCTGGGATACACCTTTCTCTCCACACTGCTATTAGTACCCTCAGGAGCCTTTTCTCCCCTATCTCACCCAGCATCTTTATCATATTTGCTGTGACCTCATCTGAGCCTGCTGCTTTCCCTGACTTCATTTTCCTTAGTGCTGTTCTTACTTCTTCTAAGGCAGGCTCCTCTTCTTCTCTCATCATAGGCTGTTTCTGGGGCAATACAGCATCTGTGGGGTTTTCTTCATTCAGAAGCTTCTGGAAATACTTCTTCCATCTGCCTTTGATGTCCTGTGGACTGGTGAGTAGGTTGTTGCTGGTATCCCTTATGAAGGGTGTTTCACTAACTTCTTTATCTGTCTTTGTCTTGCAACCTGATATAGTTTCTTTCTGCCACTTACTGAATCACTTTCCAGAAGCTGGTAGAGTGACTCCAATGTCTTATTCTTTACTATTGCAACTTCTTTCTTAGCTTCTTTGTTAGCCAACCAGTAGTCCTTCCTAGCCTGGTCAGTCTTTTCTATCTCCCACTTCTTCCTGCACTCCTTCTTTCTTTTGATGACTTCCTGGACTTTTGCATTCCACCACCAGCTTTCCTTATGTACCTTATATCCGTACCTGGCTCAACCACATATCTGTTCTGTAGTCCTAACACATGCTGTTTTTAGGTGCTGCCATGCTTGTTCAACTACACCTATTTCCTCCTCTTCTTGGGGCACTAGTGCCCTGAGTAATTCCTTGAACTGTTGTACTTTCTCTCTAGTCAACTTCCAGGTTTTTAGCCTGGTCTCTGTTGACCTTAGAGCCCTCTCTGACCACTGCCTGCAGCTGATTATGGCAACTAATGGTTTATCCTGACTGTTTCACTGGGGATGACTTTGCAATCATGGATTCTACCCCTTTCCTTACTAGGAGGAAGTCTACCTGAGTTGCATGTTGGCTACTCTTGCATGTGATCTTGTGACTGTCTCTCTTTCTGAGCCTTTGCCAGACAGAAGTCTAGAATGGCTTCTCCTCCTTTATTCCTTTTTCCCAACCCATGTGGACCCAGGCAATCCTCATAGCCTGTTTTGTCTGTCCTGATATGTGCATTCAAGTCACCCATTATCTTCATGTTGTCCTGCTTTATCTAGTAGGTCCTGCAACTGCTGTCTGAATACACTCTTTTCCTCACTATAGAAACAAAGGCAAGAACAAACCAAACAAAACCAAAAATGCTGGCAAGTATAGTCCCAAAAAGCACCAGACATGAATATAAATGCAAAACCAAAAATGTAATGTTAATTAAAACAATAAAACAGTAAATCTGTAAGAGCTTTTGTTAAGACAGTGTTAACTTCATCAGACAAGGATTAAAATGCAAAACAACCATTTAAATATGTTAGAAATCACTCTGATTGGGCACAGGGAAAATTAACTGAATTATTACTAACTAAGAAGTCATATTTAATTAACCCTTTGGTTGCTATGTTTCAATATATACTGTGTTATCTAAAAACAGTATAAAACAGTTGGCAAGATTTACAAAAGCTTGCATGGAGTGCAGGAAGAGTGTAGGAGCTCACGGAGGCAATATGTCTGTCGTGCGATCCAGGTGCAGCCAGCAGGGGCATGCACGAGAGCTGCTAAAGCTACTCTTGCACTGACAGCCTCATGGTATGCAAATTACCTCATTTGCTACTAAAAGCTATGCAAATGAGGTAAATTTGCAATCCAGGAAACACTAACCTGTCTGTTGAAGATTAGTGTTATCTGCAGAAATGTACTCCGTTGGTAACGGAGTACCGTTCTGCAAATAGCTAAATAGAGCTATGACAGCTACAAATAAATGATGCATACAATTGCAGAAGCATGCCAATGGCCAAATATAAGGCCATTGGCATTTATAAATGTTTAAAATTATTAAAATCTAACTTTTTTCCCCCAATCTCCGATGTTTAAGCGTAGCGCAGCACTGCGCAAATGTGCGGCGCTTTTAAAAAACAAGAAAATAATAAAAAATAGCCAAAAATAGCCATTTTTACTAAAAGGCTTATCCTGCCATGAAGGTGAATAGCAGGCTGAGGACAACATGGCCACTGAGTAGTGGTTGCTAAGGGAGGGGGAAGCTCAGTGTGAGAGATGTAACCATGAATTAATAGGCAATCCTATGCAAATGAAGATAAAGATAGTGAATCCCAATTTTCCCCAGCATGTGAGCCATGTCCCAAGAGTGTAAGTGTAGGAGTAGGTGAGTAGTAGAGTAGAATATAGGTAACATCATGATGGGGTGTGTCAGAAAGGCTGTAAGCTTATTGGAGCACAGTGTGTTGTGTTTGCCCTGAGTTGCACAGGATTGCAAGAGGCGTGTCTACAGTTGTACTTTTTGAAAACCAGAAACGAAAGGTGTACACCGTGAATATATCTGAAATTTCTTGCAAACGTGCACACAGAGTCTGTGTGTGTGTGCACTCTTGTGCGCTTCTTTGCATGGCACTGCCCTGGGAGGAAACAGAAAGGGAAAAGGAAGGAAAAGAAGTAGTAGGAAGTTAACCAAGGAGAACTCGCAGAGCTGCCAGGTGAAATATATCAGAATCAGCCAATTACACAGGTAGCAGACTAGCCCCACTCAGCCCAGCACTTTAAACTCTGCAAACAGCATTCTTCCCTGTTTTTTTCTAAAGAACTCTGCAACACTGCAGTATACAAAGAGGGAAAGCTTAAAAAGGTTAAAGTCAGACAAAATGTTAAGGGCTGCTCTTGCTATCATAAACCAACATGTGCAAGGTGCTGAGGGTGGTGATGTTGTGAATGCTGCTAAGCAACCCACAATGAGGAGATGGAGAAGAGTGTACAGACCCAGGGTAACCTACCAGGGGCTACATGAGCTGGAGATAGTGGAGTGCTATAGGGTGGACGGAGACCTCCTGCAGCAAATTGTTAAGCTGTGCCGGCCAACAGAGGGGAACCCATCCCAGTGGATACCAAGGTATGTGTTGGCCTAAGAATACTAGCTACAGGTACCTTCCGAAGACCAACTGATGATATGATGGGGATTACACAGGCATAAGCATTCAGGGTACTGCGCCAGTTCCTGGATGCCCTGTCAGTACATGTCAGTGAGCACGTATATTTCCCCAATTCCCATGAGGCATTGGCCAGCAATATGCATCTTTTCCACCAAATAGCAGAATACCCTGAGGTAGTGGGTGCAATAGACTGCACGCACATACACATCAAAGCACCACCCAGTGAGCGGGGTAAGGTCTACATCAACCACAAGGGCTTCCCCTCCATCAACTGCCAGGTCGTGTGCGATGCCCAGGGCATAATAATGAATGTGTGTGCTGGCTGCCCTGGAAGTTATCACGATTCCCACATCTGGCATCTGACGCAGCTGTACCAGAGATTTTCCAATGGAGACATCCCTGATGGTCACCTAGTGGGGAATGCTGGATACGCACTGGAGCCGTGGCTGATGACACCCATCAGAAATGCACACACACCCGAACAAGAGCTCTATAATGAGGCACACGCACAAACAAGAAACATAATTAAGCATGTGTTTGGGATGCTCAAGTCACAGTTCCGGTGCCTTGACACATCTGGTGGAGCCTTGCAGTACTCAACAACTACATGTACCCAAATTGCCATGGTATGTGCCATGCTACACAATATGATCCTGCGGAAACAGCTGCAGCAGGAACAACATGGGGCAGGGCCAAACAGCCCCCCACCATTGCCAAGGCCTGCACAGGCACAGCGTGACTTGGAGGAGGAACAACCTGAGCCTGCCCCAGTAGGCAGAAGGAGGTGTGCCCAGTATGATCTGGCCTTGGCAAAGAGGCAACGCATAGCACATACACTGACTCAGTAGGAACCCTTGAAATGACACCTCTCTCTGACTCGCACATACAGTAAAAGGGATGCCTAACTTGGCACTACCTGTTTTCAAACATGTATAGGGAGTGTAATATGTGCATCCGACATAGGCAGCCCTGCAGCACCACCGGAGACATGAGTCCCTATTTTAAGAAATATAAAGCACTGCTAAGCAAATTTTACCAGTATTGAGCATATTTAAATACAATTGTGTGTAGCTGTGCACCGAGCTAACCACCGCAATGTCGGGCAACGTCAGGCAACATTGGGCAATGTTGGGCAAAGTTGGGCAAAGTCGAGCAAAGTTGGGTAAACATGCTCACACCTGCTTTACTGTTCCTTAACCAGTCAGGTCTGCCCAGCAGGAAAATAAAAAGCAGTGACAGGGCTTGAACTCAGGTTACTGTGCACTAGAGTCACAGTATTGAACCACTAAGCCATGACAGCATTTCACTGGCACAGGCACAACTTACGTCATTCACACATATCAGTTGGGGCGGGGTCACATACCTAACAGTCACAGCCAGCAGGACAATTGTAGACAAATGCAAACACAAACAAATGCTGTATCCTGCCCTCTGAAGAGGCATATGAGTAACCTCCCCCCAGGCCTATGCAGACAGATAACAGCAGGCCAGGCAGTGTGATGTGGGTTGGGTAGGCTATGAAGTCACAAACTAATATGTGTGTAATTGGAAGCTAAGGTCTGCAGTACAGTGGTATGCCTCAAGCCAGTACGATAGGCAACAGTACAGACTGAAATAAAGTACCTGACATAGCAGCGCAGGCCTAGCAAATGTGTATAAGTGTCAGGTGTACCCCTCATCCTATGTACACCCACAGTAACAATCAGGTGTGCCCCCCCGGGTAGAAATGTACAAATAATAGCTGTCCCCCTGTATGTAGAAATGTTAAGTCTATGCAAATTGACTCATGGAAGCCCTGCAGGCACAGCGTGATTCCTATCTATGTACAACACAAAAGTGGGCCCTGAAGTAAAAACCAACTTGATTTTTCACACACATATAGTATATATGCCCACAGTGGGCATGCTCACACACTTAAACAAATTTAGAAAATTTCAGTCAGCAACATACTGAAAGGTCATACTGGGCATGCTCACACACAAACAAACGAAGCAAATGTCAGTCAATAACATACTGAAAGGTCATACTGGGCATGCTCACACACTTAGGCCATGTCTGAGTATAGCAGTGGGCCACACATATCTGGCAGTTGCAGTTCTTACTCCAGACACTTGTCATTATTCACCAATCCTGCCTTGCGCACACAGTGATATGAAAACAGACCCATATAATATATCGGACCCCTGTCATAATCAAACTATGTACTACAAGCACTTAAGTTGTTCAAAGAAAGTGAAAATCCAAAGAAGATCAATAAATCTCTGATCAGTATCATCAAGAAACAATGAGCACTCCTAACATTATCCAAGCCATGTTCTGGCAAAAATATTGCCAAAGAATCCATAGAGAACCATGAAGCTTTCTTTCGCTATGTCATAAATATCAATGTAAACTCATATATGTTCTGAGTCAGTTTAAAGTGTAAATGAATACATGTACATGACTGACATTGCCAACATCTTGTCAGACAGGTTCACACATATTTACCCCCCTCTCACTGACAAAAGGGCCCATTACCATACCTGGAGATTGTGAAAAGCCAGAAATCACATATACAATGGTTAAACAGCTCTATCCAAACATAAAAACACGGAGTCTATGAGATGACATGGTTTCCCTGGCTGTGTCATATGTGAACTCCAAAACAAACAGACCCTGCACCTGAACAGTCTGTTAAGACTCACCCTCTGTACAGGATATGAAACTGTTGAATGGGTTACAGTAAAGTTTCACACACTCCACAAGTGTAGGTGCACAACAGACCATGGGAACTATAGTCTTATAAGCCTAATAAGCCTGATCTGCAAGGCCATGGAATCTATCATTATGGAACTCATAAACAGAGCTATTGGGAGCCTAAAAACACCCAACCCTACCCATTGTGGTTTGGTCAGGGGCACATCATGGTTCCTAAACCTGCTAGACAGTTTTCAAGGCAGTCACCCAGGACATACATCAATGAAATGAGCTCCACAGGGCCTACATAGAACTTGAAAAGCCCTTTTCCAACATCCCACACACGTCGTATCCACAAAATCAACAACTTGTGCATAAACACGTATGTCATCTGATGGATTGCCAACTGGGGCACAAATAGATCCCACAAGGTAAGAATTGTGGTCTCCTGTTCAAGCTGGTAACAACTGCTGTCCCCCATGGCTCAGTCCTGGCACCCCTCCTGTCTGGTGTGTACTTTTCAGAAATACAGTCAAACACACGAGGGCTATGATTAGCAAAGTTTGTGGATGACTGCAAAAAGGCTGTCGTAATCAATGTTTGGGACAACAGAGACATCCTTAAAAAGGGTCTCAGTCAGACAGATGTGGTGTCAAAATTATGGCCTCGAGCTGCAGTCATACAAATACCACATAGGTGCCAACACCCTAAATATGGAGATAACAATAAGGGATCTATGGATACATGTGGATAGTCATCTCTACTTTCAGAAACACATTCACAAAGTGGTTAGAAAATAATGCTATGTGTTCCCACAAATTGCCAAGGTCTTTGCATGTAGGTCAAAGGAGGTTCCCTCTACTCATCAGTCATCAGACACATCACAGAGTATCAAGGCACACTTGCGGTGAATCTGACAAGGCACCTTCAGCAGCTGGAAAGACCACTGAAGTACTTCAACAAGAGGATTACTGGCCTCAGACAGTTGCCCCATGCAACAAGACTGAATTTAACTCAATCTGTACTCTGTTGCATACTGTCTACTCAGGCGATCTCTGCCCAACAGACAGGTCCATGTCCAATGCAGAACTGATGTACATGCGCTATCTGAAGTAAACCCAAGCTCACTGTGCCACATGCTCTAGGGATATCATCATCACAACAATAAACAGAACATGTTGGAGGGATATCTTACTAACTCACAGACTTCCCTTGCTTTGGAACAGGCTCCCAACCTACATTAAGCTGAGTCCCTAACTGACACTCTTCCAGAGGAGCCTTGATGAGTGTATGTGAAACTGAACTGTCACACCATGGATCACTTCATCACCTCTACTACACAGAGGCTTAGGGAACTAACCCCATGTGTGGTGATAGCTGCACACTCTGACCATACTAATATATGCCTTCAGGCAGATAGCCTATTATCTACCTATGTACCTATATATATATATATATATATATATATATATATATATATGTAGGGGAACACAGTATAATAAGCCAAAGATGGATGGGTAGAGATGTGTGTAAGAGGCTGACCATGACAGGGAGCCATCCAGGACTGTCCCACCCAGCACACATCCCAATGGCACAAAAGACATGAGGTGCACATCTCACCCACTGTACATAACAGCCACCAGTATCTGTAAGCAGTACAGTGTATGTGGTCCATGTGCCTGCTGTACAACATGACTGTACAATGAAGTGTACATCTACTATCTGTAGACATGTACCTGTCACATAGGTTCATAGGTAAGTAGTAGACTATCTTCACGAAGGCATATATTAGCCTAGGCAAGTTGTGCAGCTTTCACCACCCCATTGGGTAGTCTCCCAAGCCCTAGTTCTAATAGTTAGCAAACTAAGCCCCTTTCTAGTGGGGCTGCTGATGTGATGCCTGGTGTGAATTGTCTGTTTCCCATCCACTCATCAAGGTTCCTATTGAAGAATGTCAGCGAGGGGCTCTGTCTGATGTACATTGGGACTCTGTTCCACAGTAAGGCAAGTGTCTGGGATGGTACTCTAGCCCACCAGCATGTTGTATTCATTGTTGTGATGAGGTTCATAGCCCTGGAGTGTGTAGTGTGACTCAATTTTGTTATCCGTAGATGGAGCATGTTCAACAGTTATGTGTTGGACATGGCTCTGTATGTTAGGCAGAGTGTGCCTCTGAGTAGGTGGTATGTAATGGAGAATAGATTTAGTTTTACCAGTTGTGGTACATAACACAACTGTTTGAGGCCAGTAATCCTCTTGGTGAGGTACCTCTCTGTGGTCTCTACAGCTGCTGGATATGCTTAGTTGAGTACATCCAAAATGGTTCATTGTACTCAATGATGGGTCTGATAGCTTAAGAGTAATGGGCCACCACTACCTCTTTTGATCCTGATGTAAACCCTTTGTTGATTAGGTGGGCCACATAGGATTTCCCAATCACTTTGGCAACATGGTTGTCAAAGGAAAGATGACTATCTACTTGTGTCCCCAGATCCCTTATTACTTTGTCAGTTTTAAGGGGGTAACACTTATGTGGTAGTTTGTGGGTACTTTGTTTTCACCAAAGGGGATTACTATGCATTCTTCCACATTGAGCTTGAGGCCATGATTCTGACACCACACATTTGTCTCATAGAATCCCTTCTGGAGAATATTTGTGTCATCCAGGGAATCTATTATGGCAAACACTTTACAGTTCCCAGCAAACGTAGTCAACCACAACCCTCCTGTGTTGGCATGTACTTTTGAGAAGTCTATACTAAACAGGAGGGACCCCAGGACTGAATCCTGGGGGACACCAGTTGTTACCGGTGTAGAGTCTGACATGTAGCCAGCAACTCTTAACTTCTGGGATCTATCTGTGAGACAGTTTGCAATCCATCTTGTGATGTATGGATTCATGCCCAGGTTGGTGAGTTCATCTGTGATACCTGATTGGGGAATGGTGTCAAAGGCCTTAGTGAGGAATAGGTAGGCTGTGTGGAGCTCATTTCAATCATCTGTAGCCTGGGTAACTGTCTCAAAGAAATCCACCTAGTTCAGGAGGCATGATCTGCATTTGACAAAGCCAAACTGGGTGTGCTCAACTATGTGAAGGTTCCCAATGTCTTTATTATGATTGGCTCCATTGCCTTGCAGATTAGACTCATCAGGTTCATAGAGCATGAATGCCAATGATCTTTTGTGTAGAGAGAGGTGTAGGTATCCTTGATAAATATGGATACATCCCCACCCTATGTGCTATCATCCAGGTTTTGATGCTGGAAGGTATGGAATGAGGAGTATCCTGCCAGTGCTGGTGTGCTCTCTTGAGCCCTGAACTAGGTTTCTGTTACTGCACAGATATCAATATTCTCCATACTGAGAAGTGCCTCGAGTGTGTGCATCTGGAGGCTGAGACTTCTGGCAATGAGTAGCATTTAGCTCACTTTGTGGTTATTTGTGTTGGTTACGGGGTTTGGTTTGTCCTGAGTGACCAGTTCCACACCTGAAGTCAATGCCTCATTGGTCCGATCTGACCATAAGCTAATTACCTTACATATCCACATTCTGCCCCCAACCCCCATTAAGGAAACCATGCTAAAAAATATCTCCAAAGACAACTTCATGATTCTTAAGACAGAAGTGGTGAACTTCAGGACACCTATGCAGATGGACAATACAGTTATGACTACTGAATCCTGCACAATTGCACTTTATAGGTTCATAGGTAGGTACTAGGCTATTTGCCCTGGGGCCTATACAAGCCCAGCAAAAAAGGTACCCTGGCTTTTGCCACCCAAGAAAATTATTTTCCTGTGCCACTATCGAGCAGAGCCACAGAGGTGATCCCTGGGGTGAGTTTCCTATTTCCCATCCAATCATCAAGATTTTTCTTGAAGAGTGCTAAAGAGGGGCTTTGTTTGATATAGATAGGTAGTTTATTTCAGAGTATGGGAAGTCTCTGGGACAGGAATCTATCCCTCTGGCATGTCTTGCTTATTGTGGTGACAAGGTTTAAGTCCCTAGAGCGTGTAGCTTGGAGGGACTGGGATTTCTTTAAGTGGACCATGTCCAACAGCTCTGGGTTTGACATAGCTTTGTATGTTAGGCAAAGATCACCTCTGAGTAGGCGATATGCGACGGAGTAAAGCTGGAGTTATTTGAGATGGTCTGCGTACGGCATCTGTTTGAGGCCAGTAATCCTCTTTGTGAGGTATTTCTGCAGCCTTTCCAGTTGTTGTAGATGTCTTGTGAGGTACATACCAAAAGGGACGTTGTACTCTATAATGGGTCTAATGAGTGATGAGTAGAGGGGAACAATGACCTCTTTTTTTTCCTGGATGAGAAACCTTTTGTGATGAGGTGTGCCATGTAGAAGGATTTCCTGACTACTGTGGCAATGTGATTATCAAAGGAGAGACTACTGTCCACCTGTGTCCCAAGGTCTCATCACACATTCGGTGTTAAGTATACTACTGCCATCCCGAGTAAAACCAAGACTCACTCCACCAAAAAGAGGAAACCAGTCTAGTGGTCCTTAGCCATAAATAAGCTATACAACAGGAGAAGGAAACTATTACATGATAGAGCAAAATTCCAAAAAGGAACGGCATCACTGATCATTATTAGCAAGAAACTATGATCACTCATAAAATCATCCATAGCCAGTTTCTAAAGAAAAATTGCAAAGGAATCTAAAGATAACCACAAAGCCTTCTTTAGCTATATCAAACATTAAGGTGGCTACTCTCAGATATGCTTTGAGCTACTGCAAAATGGCAAAAAATACACTGAACCAACTGACATTGCCAACATCCTGGCAGACAAGATTAGTGCAAACTTCACTCCCCACCCCCAAAAGGGCCTGTGTCCATCCCAGAAGAATGCAGAGCCCCAGACATCATGGACATGCAGGTAAAAACAACCCTCTCCAAAGCAAAGAACACAGCATCAATGGGACTAGATGGTGTCCCAGGCTGCATCTCACACGAGCTCCAAAAGGAACTAAAATCTCATCTAAATTCACTGTTCGGACTCAGCCTTACCACAGGCTATGTACCCAAAGAATGGCATACAGCAACAGTCATCCCACTCCACAAAGGTGGTGCTACAACAGAACCTGGGAACTATCGCCCTATAAGCCTGACCAGCCTGGTCTGCAAAGCTATGGAGCGAATTATCATGGAACTCATAAACAGAGACATTGGGAACCCCAGACACTGGACCCTACCCAATTCGGCTTTGTTAAAGGCAGATCCTGCCTCCTAAACCTAGTTGACTTCTTTGAAACAGTTACCAAGGCCATAGATGAAGGGAAGGTAGTCCAGACAGCCTACCTGGACCTCACTAAGGCCTTCAACACCATTCCCCACTTTGGCATCATAGACAAGCTTACCAGCTTGAACATTAACCCCTTTGTCACAAGATGGGTGGCCAACTTGCTCACGGATAGAACACACATGGTCAGAGTTGCGGGTGCCATGTCCGACTCTAAACCAGTCACAAGTGGCATCACACAGGTCTTAATCCTGGGACCCCTCCTGTTCAGTATATACTTTTCTGAGGTACAGGCAAGCACGGGAGGACTATGGCTGACCAAGTTTGCAGATGACTGCAAACTGAGGGCCATAATCGCCTCTATGGCTGACACAGACATCCTCCAGAAGGGTCTTACAGAGACAGATACCTGGTGTCAAAACCATGGCCTCAAGCTGAATGCCAAAAAATGCATAATCATCCCCTTTGGAAAAAAACAAAGTGTCCACGAATTACCACATAGATGGTAATCCACTAGGTACAGAAAATGTAATTAGGGACCTGGGGACCCAGGTAGATAGTAACCTCTCATTTGATAATCACATTGCCAAAGTGGTTAGATATTCCTTCTATGTAGCCCACCTAATCACAGAAGGGTTCACCTCTAGAGCAAGAGAGTTCATTGTGCCCCTCTCCTCATCACTCATTAGGCCCATAATAGAGTACAATGCCCCATTTTGTATGTACCTTAATTGGCACACGCAACAGCTGGTAAGACCACAGAAGTACCTCACCAAGAGGATTATGGGCCTCACTGAGATGCCCTATGCAGCTCAATTAAAGAAACTCCAGCTCTACTTGTTTGCTTACTGCCTGTTCAGAGGTTATCTATGCCTGATGTATAAGGCCATGTCCAACCGGAAATTAATGGACATGCTCCACCTCAAGAAAAACAAATCTCTTAGAGCCACACACTCCAATGAATTAAACCTCAGCAAAGCAATAAACAGGATGTGCTGGAGGGATAGATTCCTGTCCCAGAGACTTACCTCACTCTGGAATAGAATCCCAACTGATGTTAGGCAGAGCCCCTTGCAGACTCTCTTCAAGAGGAATCTTGACGAGTGGATGGGAAATTGTAAATTTACCCCTGGAATCACTTCAGTGGCCCTGCTAGACAGACGCCCAGGAAACTAATTTAAAAGGGAGGCGAAAGCCAACAAATTCTGGCTAGGCTTATAAATGCCCTTGGGCAGATAGCCTAGTACCTACCTATGAACCTATGAACCTACACACTCTAGGGACCTAAACCTTGTCACCACAATAAACAGAACATGCCGGAGGGATAGATTCCAGTCCCAGAGACTTCACATACTCCAGAATAAACTACCTATCTATATCAAACAAAGCTCCTCATTAGTATTCTTCAAGAAATATCTTGATGATTGGATGAGAAATATGAAATTCACCCTGGGGATCACTTCTGTGTCTCTGCTCATCAGTGGCACAGGAAAATAAATTTCTTGGGTGGCAAAAGCCAGGGTAACTTTTTGACTGGGCTTGTATAGGCCCCAGGGCCGATAGCCTAGTACCTACCTATGAACCTATGAACCTTTGAGCCTTGCCTAAAAAAGGTAATATGGGGACAGCAAGAGCCTTGGCCAGTATTCAGAAGCATAGGGGTGACAGTTGCAAACCATCTGTAGCGAAACAACAAGGCTTGTCTATCATGTCATCACAGGCAGACAGAGACTGGATCCCCTTTGAATGACACCAGAAGCTCAACCAGTTGTTGAAGTTTATCATCTTTCTGTTATATTGCAGTATCATGTAGGTGAAGGTAAGATGCTACTCAAGGTTTGACCCTGTGTGTGCCAGTATGTGGTGCATCAACCCATATATGATATGGTCATGGCCTATGCATACAATGCACTCATAATACACCTAGTATGATAAGCCTGCTGAGGTTAGCAAATGTGAAAAAAAAACTTTGTGCAGACTGTCAGCAAGTAATGTCTGTATTGCACCCTGTAACTCCATATTGCTTGCTGAAGTGTAAAGATGTACTTAGTTTGGATTAAGAACACCGCACTTGCCAACTGTGTGTGTGTGTGTGTGTGTGTGTGTGTGTGTGTGTGTGTGTGTGTGTGTGTGTGTGTGTGTGTGTGTGTGTGTGTGTGTGTGTGTGTGTGTGTGTGTGTGTGTATCTGTCTCCCCCTTGGGAGAGAGCAATCCTTTTGGAGACTACTAACCCCTTAAAAGTGGTATAGTCATATTTGTCAAGTCTCATGATGTCACCATCCTACAAATATACCTGTAGAAAGATAAAATCCTTGTAATGAGTATAGCGTGTTGTGTAAATGCGTACTGCTGTAGTATCATAATGTAGTTAGGAAAGAGTTTGAATCTTGCACTTGCTGACTGTGTGTGTCTGTGCTCCAGGAATGTGACAACGCTGGCCAATATGGAGTGGGTTTTGATTTTTCTAGTGTATGACATATCACAATGACAACTGTATGTGCATTACACATTTAAGGTAGCTGTGGGGCAAATCCATATACATACATGTGACCTCAAGTATTTCCTAGGTGGGTACTCTGCTTTCTCCATGAACACATGTGTTATCCTTGCCAGAGCATGCTGGCACTTTCACTTCTGTATGCTTGTGACAAGCTTAGCCACTGCAGTGATCCCTGGGCTACATCTTCCATTTCACATCAGCTCATCACAGTTTGTATTAAAGAGTGTGAGTGAGGGTTTATGCTTGAGGTATATTTGAAACCTGTTCCAAAGCAAGCAAAGTCTGGCAAAGATGACTAATTATTATAGGTGTGCAACAACCTCTGTGGATCTGCATGCAAACCCTTTATTGATTATATGCTCCACAGAGGGATTTCCAAAACTCTTTGGTAATGTGATTATCAAAGGAGATATGACTTAACACATGGCTCTATGTATACATTAGCACCTGTTCCACATTTTGGGGGCCACTACCTATGTGGTACTCTGGGTATACTTTGTTTTCTAAAAGTGGATAACTATGCTCTCTTAGGTTTATAGCTTTACAGCGTGAGTTTGACACCAGGTATCTGTCTCTATGATACCCTTTTGGAGGATGTGTGTGTCATATGGAGAATAAAGTATAGCCCACAGTATGCATTGTCATCAAATGTGGGCAGACATATCCCTACTGTGTTTGCTTGTACCTAAGAAAGCTATATGCAAAACAGGAGTGGTCCCAGGACTGAGTGCAGGTGAATACCACTTGTTACTGGCATAGAATAGTACATGTAGGCTGCAAATGTTACTGTGTGTCCTACATCTGTGCGTCAGTTGTCAAGCCATCATCTAACAATCATTTATGGTTAGTCTGTTGAGGTTATGTATAATACCAGTAAGTAGGATGGGTATGAATTGCTGTTGAGCTATAGCTTGGCTGTGTTAACGTCCCCTCCCTCACCTATAGCCTTGTTGACTGGCTTGAGGTCTACTAGGTGTAGCAGCCATGATCTGGTCTTTAGAGAACCTAAGTGGGTACGGTGCAGTGTTTGCAGGTTTAATATGTCTCTGTTAATGAGTTCCATAATGCTGTGTTCCATAGCCTTCCAGATAACATTGGTCTGGTTGATAGGGAGAGAGTTTCCAGAACCTGTTGTAGTTCTACCCTTAATCAATTTATGTTAACGTTTGAACTGGGTGCGACGAGGGTGGACAGGTTTAAGAATAAGTATATTAGAGGGTCAGGCCAGGTTTGAAGGTTAGCAGACCATGCCAGATAGGCAGGACTAAGTTGGTTTGTACATGTGCTGAGGAGGGATGCAGAGTATATTGTGAAATAGATGCTAAGGATGAAGCCATCAGGTAAAAAGAAAAGAGAAATGCCTATGATGAGGTTTATGGCTGTGGTGAGAGAGGACATGCAGGTGGATGGTGTGATAGTGCAAGATGCAGAGGCCAGGAAGAAATGACATACTGTGGCGACCCCTAATGGGAGCATCTGAAAGGAGAAGAAGAAGAAGACATTGTAGCTCAACCCTTATGGACTGTGAACACCATTACCGTGTGTCATTCCACAAGTATGTAACCTGTATAGAGGCTGCATCTGGACACAGCATTTAGGTGAGTGGTGATTTCATATGTCAGCTTGTGTATGACACAGCCAGGGGCACTGTCCAGTACCATTGCCACTGTGGTGTGTACTTTGTTAAAGAGATGTTTTAACTAGAGTGTCTGTGAATCATCAGGTTTTACATTCTTCAGGTCTGGAAATTTGGCCCTTGAGTAATGACAGGGTGGTGAAATCCGCATTCAAACTGTCTGACAAGGAACTGGTAATGTCAGTCAGATAAGTGTACTTTGTGACCATTTACATAAACTGTGACCCGATCTGAGATTTCCCCTGTAGATTATGAACAACACTGAAGAAAGCTTTAGTGTTGTCTTTGGAATATTTGCCATTTTGTATTTTGAAGCTTGCCTTGTATGTTTATTGAGGGATTGTATTTTCCCAATGATACTGACCAGAGAGGTTATCCCTTCTTGGTATGTAACTCTTTTGGTACAACTTCACACCTTCTATTATATATTTAGTTTATGGCAGGGGTCCATGAGACTAATGCACTTTTACTGTATAAGTGAGAATTTCTTGCATTTGTGATAGCACGGTCCATGCAACCCTCTAGGTGAACAGTGTGCATTAATAAAGGATTATGCAGCTGGGACAGTGTTAACCTTAGTAGTGCAAACTAATGACAGATAGCAACAACAGCATCACCCACAGCACAGTGTCAACCCATGTCATACACACACACGTGTACTCAAGTTCCAAAATGTGTGTAGTACAATGCATACTGACCAACAATAGAAAGTATGTAGTGTTAACACTGGCCAATACAGGGAATGTCACCCTGCCCATGTGTCCAATATGCACGTACATGCAGGCAGTGCACCTCCACCATGTTCACAAATGTACACCTGCAGACCTGTGCTGCACACACCCCACACTTACTCTCCACTGTATAACACATGCTAACACAACTACACACATCAGCCAAGTGGCACATGGGCAAACAAAACACAACTGAAATAAACACTGGTGGAAACAATACAACGTTGCTAATTACAGCTTTAATCCATCATGCCTGCTCAGCTACACCTTCAAGGATATCATTACACGTTACTGCTGACAACATGCTACACATTCAACCATTGCTATACTTTATTAAAGTCACCCTGTGCATCAGCACCATGTTAGCCTGTTCCTGCATCAATGTTACAGATGACAGGAGGTGGCACAGATTTCATCATATGCACAGGGTGAGTTGTTGCTTTGCCAGAGGCCTACATTGAGCCATACAATCGACATGTGTGTGAGTGTGTGTGTGTGAGGGCCATGAGTACTGTTATGGGCCAATGTTGATGTAATGTGCACGGGTATGTGTTTGCCCTAGGTTTCTGGTTTATGTGTGTGTGTCTGCATGCACACAGTTCCACCATGTGGCTGCCATATACAGGGATTTGTGAGACAGCTGCAGACTGTACCTGGCAGGCTTTACAGATCACCGTCTCTGGTCATAGACACGGAACCTGTGCCTAGCAGGGGTGCTACAGACAGTATCAGGTACTAATCCAGACTGGGTACTATCCAAAGAGGTTGACATATGTCCATTGGATCCAGGTCCATGCTGGGACTGGCCAGAGCCACGTGTACATGGTCTTCTAGGACGGTCTATGGACAGCCCCCCCAACATTGCTGGGGCTGGTTCTGGCACTATGGGAGTGGCTGTGACTTGCTGGACGTCCACGGCGACCTCCAGCTGCTGATGTTGCTGGCATACATCCACATCGACTTCTCAACTGTCCTGCACTGTCCTGACACATGGACATGACATTGTGGAGGACATCCAATGTCTCACCCCAACATCTATCAATTACCTCAGTGTAATTACGTATGGCAACTGCTAGGTCATGGATACTGTCATTTACAGAGGTGTTATGAGCCCTCTGTGCCCTTAGTCCCTCTCTGGTGTACTGGTCCATTCATGTCTGTGCCTCCATGACAGCTTGGAATATGCATGTGGTAGAAAGGGGTGTGGCACATCAGCCAGGGGCATGATGACCAGCAGTGCTTTGATGAGAACCCCTGGGCATCTGCCTATGTGGTACCATTCCAGACATCTGGCTATGGTTGCTGTGTCCTGATACATGTGCCATAGATACCACACTGTCCTGGCAGGTGCTAACCATACACTGTCCCCCAGCTAAGGGCAATGGTGATGATGGATGTACAGGCAGTATGACTGTGTGCATGGATGCGGTGGAGACTTGTGTACTGTCAATTGGTGGCCCAACAACAGACCCTGCCAAACCTGCCTGTGCCTCAACATACCTATCCTCATGATCACTGTCTGTCTCAGTGACATCAGGTTGCCAGCTGTACTGAACCAGCCCCACCTCGGCACCTGTGAAAGGAAAACAGGAATCACACTTTAAGACCTGAACATGATGTCAGACCACATGCAAACATTCACACATGCACACATGCGCACATGCACACATGCGCACATGCACACATGCACGCACACAAAAATACACTCCTCCCTAAAGCAGGCACACACAACACCAGCAATCTTAGAACATACATAATGGCAGGTGATAGTGGGGTACAGTATCACAAGCAAAACAGTCATATCACACATGTCAGCATGCAGGACATGTGTTGCTTAACAGCTTGCAGTGCAAGTGTAGACAGTCCTTGTTACTAACAGTATACATGGCTTTGATGCATGTGTTTTGTTATTAGGTGATGGGCCTCCCCCTGGAGCACAATGCATACATGGACACAACACTGCTGTGCAGGTATTCAAAACTCTGTAATGTACTGTGCACCATGACAAACAGATGTACATACCATGGCTAGATGTGTATCTCTGTGTCAGATAGGTATCCAATGCTGATTACAGCCTCTGTGTCTTTAGCAAATAATTGTAGACACATTTTTAGCACATGCATGATGAGTATTCACACAACATCATCAGTGATGCATGGATAATTGATGGAATACCATTTGGCCACATACCCAATGTAGGGTACTTATGGTGAGTGTAGATCATATTGTGGACATGCCAGTGTCATCCATGACATGGTATGCTAAAACACAACTGCATATTTAAACACTACACATACCCAATGTGTGTCATATGACCTAGCCACTTAATAGCATCACAAGACATATATGGGTCAGTTGTGCAAATAGTGATTGGTATGCATGTTGTTTAGAGGTACATATGTGCACACACACGCAACATTAAGGTGTATAGCAAGGTGTATAGCAATGAAAGCTATGTGTAGTACTGTGGTACAGTAACTGGATGAGGTATAGTACCATAGGCCATTATCATGAAGCATCATGTGTTCACTCAAGGCTACAAATGTTTCCCAAACCAGCACTACTCCATGCTGTATCGGAACTGTACTACCTTGGCTACATTCACCATTTCACAAACAGTTGTTACATGAGTTTGTAAGGTGGCCAATAAGGAACATTCCCTGACATGAATGTGTAGTGTGTTGCAGAGTATTTAAATCCCCCATGATAGACCTCTACCCCTCAGGTATATTATGTGTAATGTGTGGATGAGATTTCGGATACTGGAATGTGTAGCATGTTAAAATGCTCCATGTATGACATAGATGTGTATGCTATGTGCATGTTGAGTATCAACTGTGCCTATCCAATGATCACTACAGTCTAGCCACATTTGTTTGAGATGGTCTGGGTATTGCATGTGTTTGAGGCAGCTAATCACATTAGTGAGATGTGTGTGGTCTTACACCAAACATGCACAGCATGCATTATGGGTAGATGTGTTACATGTGTACATGGCCTACACCTTAACTATGACATGCACTTTTTATTTACAATAATAAATGTAGAACACACTCACCAGCATCTGTCCGCTGTCTTGATGTCACCCCAGAGGGACCTACATAGAGATGAAACAGTTTGTCAGTGGCCACAACTGTGGCATTGCTACTGTGTGTTTGCAATCTTACAGTACAACAACAGTTTACATTCACATGGCTACAGATTATGTTCTAAATGATCAGTATTGCAAAACAACAGGCTCCACATCTTTTAACGACACACTCCACATCTCACATATGCATGATCTACCAATACAGATAACAGCAGTCTACAGATATGTCATGTTACCTGCATGCTCCATGTGTGCTTGCTGGGTGGCTCCAACCTCCATCATGGTGTATGTCTGCTTCTGTTGTTGTTGGGCATGTGCCACCAGGCTCAGGAGCAGCTCCTCCACTCTGGTGAGGTGGGGATGGATATTAACACCATCTCCTGTTGCAAGCTGTTGTCTCCGCACATCATCAGCATGCTGACGGACATGTCTGAGAAGATTACTGCAGTGGTGGTGTACCTGCTCATATGTCCGGTTATGCAGGCCTACTTCATTTACCCTGCGGACAACATCTTGCCACATTGCAGTACGCTCCTGTTGGTCCTGGCTGGTTCGTGAGAACATGAGACTGTAGTACTGAATCATATTGGTTGTAATTATGTCATCTTCAGCACTACTATAAGTGGGGTTCCTGTGATGTGCCTTGATCCCTGGAAGACATAAATATGAAAATATGTCTGAGCAAGTCATATGGCACATTTAACATTATACAGTACAGATATCACTGAACTGCCATATATAGCAACCTATTAGCTAACCAAGAGTGAAACACTTTAACTGCCACTTATCACTGCTCACCCCACAACTGCTTGGATGTGCCTGACTCACTCTCAATCTAATAAACCATGTTCTGCACAGCAACAAAATAAAATCACTATATAAGACTATACAAGAATACCTGGCACACTGTATGCAACATGATGCACCACCTAGCCACAGCAGATATACATCAAGCTGATGTGTAAAGAAATAAATCATCCATGACAATGAGTGTAAGGTCCAGTAAATGTATTACTATTATACCACACAACTTGTTAATGGCAAATCCGTGTCCAAAATATGTGCACAATTGGGAATATAGGTTGCATACTGCTGTAGTACACTATGAATGTTGCTAGATATGCAGTTATATGTTTTACCACACATATGTCAAAGGACATGTTACAGACATACCCACACACACATCAGACATAATTACAGGACACAAAGGTATGACAACCCAAATAAGCTTTCAGTGTGTACTATACAGTACTGTGTGTCAGTACTTACACAACCTTAATCTTGAGAAATGTAATGTACATATACATTTCACCTTTCATAGTGAGAATATCAATTATACAAATGATGTGAAGTGTACAGTAATGTAATAAAATCGCACAGTCTTGGGATAAATGCATTGAAGGTGTTCACAGCCCATGTAGCTTTAGCAGGCCTCACTGGTTTCAACATTGCAAACTGAACAAACCACCCACATGTGATGGCCTCTGCACTAATTAGTGGCCACCACTTGCTAATTGCATGCAGTCTGCTGTGTAGTAATTGCAGTAATCACTGTCATAGCAACCCAGTACTATAAATTGCTAACTCAGGTAGGCGTGGCCCTTTCAGCTTTCCAAGATGGAGATCATCCTTTTTGCTGTGCACATCATTGGTTAAGACAGAAGGTTGGTATAGTTCTTATATCAGAAGCCAGGGGTGTAGCCAGAGATTTACATTTTGTACTCAGACCTAATGTTGTTGCTTCCAGTACCCACTTCTCAGTGTAGAAATGCACTCACCCCTCAAAATGCAAGATACATGGAAAGATGTACTTTCTTTTCAACTTTTACAATTAACTGCCATACAAAGCTAGTTATTGAGATGAATTCCTTTGGCACAAGAATTGTTTGTGAACTGCTATACTGTGAATATTCATTTACTCAGTTCTAAACAGTTCGTGCTTTTTTAGTGTTGTCATTAGCACAAGATGCTCAGAAAAACTGGACACATGTCAGTACTGCGAGTATGCTTACCTACATCCTTGGTAGACCCTGCACACACATGTATATTCTACATTTGGATAGGGGTGCAGAAGTACAGAGAGTGTAAGTATTATTGTGTGGATTTTATCTTGATGGACTTATAGGGTTGCTGTGTACATGTTAGTTTATCAAGGCAAGTAGTCTGTCTGCGTAACTCCCAAATGTGGACCTATCCACATGGTAGCCAGAGAATAGCCTGTTATTTTTTGTCTGTGCACCACACAGGTCTTTTCAGCAATAGAGCAATGGCATTGTTACAGTTGGTTGCTACTAGTACATGGCTACATCCATTTGTATTTCAGTGTTGTATTCCTACATAAGGGTATGCTTCTGAAACTCCTTCCAAAGCTATTTGCACAGTGTGTAACAGCAGAAAGGCTGATATGCATCTGTGTTTCTGCCTCTGCCAGACCTCTCAAACACTCAGGTACATATTTGAACAGATTCAGGGAAAGTAAGGAAAAAGTCAGGGACATCTTTAAAATGTTAGTGCCATTAACTTGACACATTGAGAGAATCAGAGCATATGAATTAATACACCATTTCTGAAGTAAAAGAAGTGTCTAACTCTTAATTATTGTCATTATTCATTAAGTGTAATTCACCAACTTTCTGGCCAAAGTCAGTAGTTTGTGATGGATTCAGAGGGACAGAGCTAAAATTTGTGTCAGAATCAGGGACATCCCTGAAAATTAGGGACAGTTGGGAGGTATGGCCTCTGCCTTAAACAGATATGCCAGTGTGTGTCCTGCTGTGATACTGTGTGGGGTTGTAAAGTGATGGTGTAACATTATTTCCTGCTAGAATGGCTGCTTCTCTTATCACAGTCATGTAATGTAATCCCACAACTGTTGGTAAAGATCCACAGAACAAGTTGTGTGGTATGGCATTGCTATTTTTCCTTTACATTCACTCATTCTGATGCATGATATATTTTTTTCAGCACCAACTTGCTGTAAATCTACCATGGCTTAGTGGTACTTCATGTTGTGTAGTGTGTACAGGGTTCGAGACTGACAGAGGTGTTTTATTTTGCTCTTGAGCAGAACAAGGGTCCACAAATACAGAGTGACTAAGGCACTTTTAAGCAGTTGTAAGCGGTTTTGTGTGGGTTTGCACAATGCTTAGCAATGCTTAATTAAGCACAAACAAGCACACACTCGTGCAAACCCGCTAACTACTGCTTAATAGTGCTTACTCCCACTAACTGCCACGCTCATTTCTTTGAAAGAAAAGAAAAATGGGGAGATAGGAAAGTGGTGAAAAAGGGGCACAAAGTGGGAAAGACAGTATGGAAAGTAGCTCAGGATGTGCAGGATGGGTGTAGGGAAGGTCCATAGCTGCCCATTTCTTTAACAGCAACAGCTGTGCATATGGAATAAATTTGGAGGTAGATATGAAACCTTCAACCCCTGAGAGAGGGGTGAGGACAACAAAGTATGTTGTAATGCCAATTAAATTACATTTTATGTGTCCAGTGGACATGTGTGCAAAATGGGCAGCTATGTATGGGGCGTAATTTTTTTTTTTTGGAGAAGATTGCCCTTTTTTTTCAGGTGAGAGTGGAATGTGGGGTAGGGGAAGTAGGTTGGGGAGGTAAACAGACAAGACAAACAAGACTCATACAGGGGCGGTATATGACATGTGTCATGGGTGAACACCTTTGACGGGGAGGGATGTTTGGAAACTACAAGCCCATGAGCCCACAGATGGAAACAGTGGGACTGAAGTCCCCACCCATGGGCAGTCACCACTGCACCTTCACAGCCCAGATGGTGGCTGTGCTGCGGGCTGTGTAGGAGGGGCAGGCTTACCCGGGAGTTGCGCCACTCGTGCCTCAAGCTAGCGTAGAAGTTCTGCAACAGAATGTTCGATCTCTCTAAGCACCACAGACCAGACCATTTGAAGGGTGATTGGTGGCCCTCCTCCACCCATGCTTGCATGGGGCCAAGCCCCATCCCCTGCAGCACTTGGCACAGGGCCAGTGGAGGAGGAGGTCCCATGCTGGGCACTGGACCTGCTGGTGCCAGGTGCCATGGCCAGCTGAGGTGGGACAGGTGGGTCCGCTGGGACTATCCTTCTCATACAAGCTATGTTTTGGAGGGTTTAATAAAGATATGGGTTAGTAACAGTCAACAGCATTCTCAATTAGTTATAGCAGCATGCAGAAGTATTCCCATTAATCCAACACACCAGATTTTCAACAGTTGAAAAGCAAGCATAACACATGCATATATAGAACAATAGTGGACATTACAACAGCATGCATGTTGAATTGATGGCAACAGGCCACCAATATTGTGGTATTGTAACAGGGCACATGCATAGAAATAAATGGAAATATTTATAAACCAATAGGACGTATGTCCCAACAAATGTTTTGAGATTAGACATACCGATTGAGGTGTGGAATTGCATTTTTTATGCACATACAGTAGGGTGGAAAAGGATAGCTCAATTAACAAGTTATATATCCTTCTAGTTTTCACTACATTCCTATTAACTGCAGTTATATGTCCCTTGCATGTATTATTACACTACCCAATGTCCTTATATTGTGCAATTGGATTTTGCTAGATCATTATATACATGAGCTGTATCTTACATAAAACTGTCCAAGATGCAGATGTTACTGCTACATATTTTGCTCACACACACTACTGCTAAGATGGTTCACTGACAGCTCTTCTTTCATATAATTATCTAGATATGTTCAGGTGAAAGTATCAGTTATATGTTAACAGCTCCCTACATTTCTGGCAGCACACTGACATATCTGGGAAACAAAATACCAAGCTACTCATGTGCCAGATTAACCTGTACATGCTGGGCACGAACCAACAGTTGAGGGCTGTAAATATGCATAAAAGCTACTGGCACTCCCTTCATCCATGTTATATGGGCCTACCCAAGTGTGGGTTAACACTGCTTAATACAACAATACTATTTGTAAAATACAACAGTACAACAACATATAAAAAAAATGACACAGACGCACTCCAGGAATTATACATTTATTAAAGGATTATCACACCTTTATTTATTGGGTTAAAATACTTTCTGTAGGCTCTCTCATTTATTTTATATAACAGTACATGCAGAATAATTACTAACCTGCCTGATGATGCAGACTTTGCAACCTATCTTCATGGGCTTGCTGATTCATATCCCGGACACCTGCAGCTGTGAAGTAAATGCAGTAATATTGAGACATACCTATCCATAGTATAGACAAGCATAGCAATTCTTAACTACTTAATACAATGGCTACTTACTCAGTACTGGGGCAATAGGCATCGCACGGGACTCTTGGATCCACTGGTCCAGTTGATCCTCCTTACGTTGCTTCAAGTCAGAATAATGGTGCCTGACCTGTTCACCAGTCTGAGGAACATCAGTGGCACTGGTGATATCATGAGCTAGACTGTTCCAGGCTTCTGTTTTATATTGGGTGCCCTGGTACTGGCCCCGCAGGAGTCTTTCCTTATGATTATGAACAAGGAGCCAAACCATTACTTTGGTCTCCTCAATGACCCAGCATTGCACTTGAAATCGAGTGCCTTCTCCAACACTGGCCATGCTGACTGCAGAAGGGAGCTACAATCAGTTATGGCAAGTATTCCTGCCTGTGGAGCTTAAATATGCCTCATTTCCCACACTTATTTGTGATTGGCCCATTTTGAAAAATCTCAGCTCTAGGCACACCTGTTTAGCTGATATTAGCAATGTTTACTATTCCTTTGATAGATATGTGTCTGTTGAAAGTGCATGGTTATGAAATGCTGTCATGGCTTAGTGGTTATGTACTGTGACAATACTGCACAGTATCCTGAATTTGAGCCCTGTCACTGCTTTTTATTTTCCTACTGGCAAGACCTGAATGGTTAAGGTACAGTAAAGGAGGTGTGGCCGTGTTTAGCTGACTTTGCTCAACTTTGCCCGACTTTGCTCAACATTGCTTGACGTTGCCCAATGTTGCCCAACATTGCGCTGGTTAGTGCGGCGCAAAGCTACGCGCAAATATGTTGTATTTACGCTGGTTAGCACGGTGCACAGTTACACACAAATGCGTTGCGCTTGTTAACGCGCTGCTCAGCTACGAGCAATTGGTTTTAAATGTGCTAAATACTGCTAAAATGTGCTTAGCCATGCTTTATATTGCTTAAAATAAGTTACTCATGCCTCAGAATGCATAACCATTTCACCTTCATATATATATATATATATATATATATATATACATATATATATATATATATATATATATATATATATATACATATATAAAATTTGTTCACTACTACATATGACATTTGAATGCTTTTTACAAAACTTATACATGATAAATTTCAGGAAATATTTTTGTATACAGATTTCCAACACAAAATGGAACGTGCAGTAGTGGGACTCGAACCGGGAATGTTTCTTCTTTGTGCGAAGGCTCTAACCACTACGCTATCTCTATTTTGCTTAATTTGCATATTTTTTCTTATTATCATCTTCGGTGTCTAAGCTGCTAACTGTAGCTAAGCAATGGGCAATCCAGTTGCAAGACCCACATTTGAACATGCCCAGACGATGCATTGTGGAATGGGTGAAACCTTTTCTTAGGAGGTCTTTCAAATTGAGCACTACAGAATTTATACCAGCATAGATCAGCATATTACTGAGGTAAAGGTTGGTAAATTAAGCAAATTGGATAGGGATGTTAATGACTATGCTAATGACATTGCCTACCCAAAACCTCCTGGTTCTTATAAAAGGTTTAAGGGCCCTGGTGTGGAGGGTAGGAGTCAGTCATCACTTCTTCCTGACTTAATGGACACTAATGATCCCAGGTTTGAAAGACCGGATGATGTGGTTTTAAACTATGACAGGGAATATCCAAAACTCAGAAGAAGTGAAAGAATTAAAAATAAAAATTACTACAACAACAGGCAACAACCCCAGGCTGGGTTTCAACCTCAGGGCTTTCAAGGGGCCAGGCCAAAGAACAAAAACTGGAGGACATAGACATTCTGGTAGACATTTTTGGTGCCAGTGACAATGGTACTCACTATTTTTCTCATGGCCTTTTAGAAGCAAGTGTGGATTCAGAACAAGTAATAGACACGCGCACAGTGTTTTTTAACCAGCAGAAAGACTTTGCGGTTTATAACTATTCCACTGTATGCATTGATGAGAACATAGCTGATTTACTTTTGAAGGGAATGAGTTTTGTACCCACCAGAAAGTGTAATGTTATAGATACTATGATAGATCTTAAAATTTACTTAAGGAAGTTGAATTTGAGTTTGCTGCATGATACTACCCCACAGGTTGATATAAGTACTGGTAGCATTTTCAGAATCAGTTCTACCTACAATCCCCCCCTTGCACCCTAAGCTTGCAACATATGGAAAACTATGTGAACTTGACATATACAATTTTAATAAGAGAAAGAATAGACCAGCCCATAATTCTGGGAATATGAACCAAAGGGAATATAACAGTTTATCAATATTGCAAGAACATGATGTAAGGGTTATGAAACCTGATAAAGGGGGAGGGGTGATAATTATGGATTCTTCCACATACATTACCAAGATGTTGACTATCTTAGAAACCTCAAACTACACAGAGGTTTTCCTTAACGAGTTAAACACTGTGTATTGGAGAATCTATGGCCAATTGACAGATATATTCTTGGAAAGAAGGATTGACCTTTCCTTATACAACTATTTGAACATCATTAGTTCAAGAGTCCCAGTGTTTTTTGGCATCTCTAAGATTCACAAGGGTCTTTCTGATCCCCCAATGAGACCCTTATTGGATGGAAGGGATTCCATTACCATGGCTTGTGCCCAATTTTTAGGTCATGAGCTTAAGAAAATATTGCAAAAAGAAAAACAAATTTGCAAGGACTCCTGGACCTTTTTAGAACAGATTAATAAAATTGATTACAATGTAAATGATATAGTGGCCACAATAGATGTGAAGGACTTGTATACTGTAATTCCACAAAGTATGGGTCTTGACTGGGTTGGTGGTTTGTTGTTACAACACAAAGTAAATCAGGATAGGATTAATTTAATTTTAGAATTGTTAGAAATTGTTTTAACAAACAACTATTTTTCTTTCAATGACAGATCCTTTTTGAAAACTACAGGAGTGGCCATAGGTTCAGCTTGTCGGGGGTTGGGGGGGCATTTGCAAACATGGTCATGGCTCCTTGGGAGAGGAACTTTGTATTTCAGTCCCATCATTACTCTTGTGTTAAATTGTACTACAAATACCAAGACGACATTAGTTTGATTTGGAAAGGGTCATCCTCTGAACTTGATGAGATTTTGGGATATCTTAACACCACAACCACGTTTCTGCAGTTCACTTGGGATATCAATCTAGACCGTATGGACTACCTTGACGTCCATTTGTATAAAGACACACACAATGGAATGTATGGCACTAAAATCCACAGAAAAGAAACGTACTCAAATTATTTTCTGCACTATACCAGTTTCACCCTAAACACCAAAAGAGGTCAGTGGTTAAAGAGCAACTACACCGAGCTGCCCGCATGATCTCTGAGGATGAGGATTTCATCTTAGAGTGTAGTAATCTTAAATTTACATTTTTAGGAAGGGCTTGTCCAGCTGAATTGCTCAATAAGCTTACCAATTAAGTCATAGAGAAAAGAAGAGCTGGTTACTTTAAGCCCATAGTAGGTGTTTACATACCAGATAACAATTCACCCCAAGTAGTAATGGGAAGACCAGACAGAAATAAGACCCCATTCCTTAAATTTATGATACTTACATTTAACTCTGACTTAAGCATAAACCATAAGCGCTTTCGTTAAGACAGTGTTAACTTCATCAGACAAGGATTAAAATGCAAAACAACCATTTAAATATGTTAGAAATCACTCTGATTGGGCCCAGGGAAAATTAGCTGAATTATTACTAACTAAGAAGTCATATTTAATTAACCCTTTGGTTGCTATGTCTCAACATATACTGTGTTATCTTTCACAAAAATTGGGATATACTGATGGAAGATTTGGACATCAGGACCCACTTAGGGGACCAACCAGTAGCAACTTACAGGACGGGCTCCAATTTGAAAGTCCTCCTAAGAAAAGGTTTTACCCATTCCACAACGAGTCATCTGGACATGTTCAAATGTGGGTCTTGCAACTAGTGCCACAAAGTTAAAATACGGAATAAGCTCACAACAAACAACAAGGACTTTCCTGTAAAAGGGAAATACAACTGTGCTTCCAAGGCAGTGACCTATGTGGCCACATGTGAGCAGTGCCCGGTATTTTATATCAGCAAAGCATAAAGTAAATTTAATGCTAGGGTTTATGAGCATGATTATAAGATAAAGAAAAATAACATGAATAATGCACTAGCAAGGCACATCCATGATAACACCAGCCATAACTTTAAATTTATGGCTATAGACCACATAGATATCAGTGACAAGAAACTTAGGGGGCTTCAGTTAGAGTTAAAAGAACTTAGGTGGCAAATTCTATTACACACAGACAAATGGCCTGGCATTAATGGCAGGACATGCATTACTCCTGTTTTAAAGGTAAAGGCCCTTGAGAGAAATAAAATAACATAAAGTACATGATTTGGCACTAGTACTTGACTTTGTACTGATTTTCACAATTGTCATTTTTTTAAATATGAGTTTTAAAACATCAATACAATGTTTTCATTAACTTGTTGTAGTTTTTACTTAAGTTAAAATGATTCATATTGGTGTGTATTTACTCACAAAATGTGTTTTTTAAAACATTAACATTGGTTTTTACACTCTTTTATACTGTTTTTAGATAACACAGTATATGTTGAGACATAGCAACCAAAGGGTTAATTAAATATGACTTCTTAGTTAGTAATAATTCAGATAATTTTCCCTGGGTCCAATCAGAGTGATTTCTAACATATTTAAATGGTTGTTTTGCATTTTAATCCTTGTCTGATGAAGTTAACACTGTCTTAACGAAAGCATTTATGGATTTACTGTTTTATTGTTTATTAACATTAAATTTTTGGTTTTGCATTATATTCGTGTCCGGTGCTTTTTGGGACTATACTTGCCAGTGTTTTTGGTTTTATTTGGCTTGTTCTTTTCCTCACTATCACAACCCTGCTGTGGGGCATACACTGAGATTATGAATACTGCCCTATCATTACAATGGAGTCTGACTGCAAAGAGTCTGTCATATCCCCCACTGCCTTCTGAAGCTTCTCTCTCACCACAATTCCTACACCATTTCTAGTCTGTCCCCCTCCTGAGTAATAGAGTCTCAATCCCAAGCCAAGTGGCTTTGTTGCACTGCTTTTCATGTCATCTCTTGGATACAGAGGATGTCCAGCCTCCTCCATATCATCATGTACAAGCTGCGTCCTGTCAGTGAACCTACATTAAGTGTAGCAATTCACAGTTCATGTTTGGCAAGTTGTTTTTTTTACGTCCAGCTTTCGCTCAACAGAGCTATCCAAGGTAATGCCGGCCAGTAGCTTATTGACCCATGGCTGGCGGGCACACACTGGCCAATAGGGGCACATATAACCCTCCCACTGTTAGCAAAAGTTCCTGGCATAGGTCTTAGTAGGCCGGAACCTCAACCCATTTATCACCGGTAACTACCCATGCCCATTTTTGCGACATTAGTCAACATGACCGAATCACCTAGAGCCATATTTTACACCATTGAGTGTCTAGGTCTGCCACGGCACACAGTCTGTGATCTGTGTTCTCCTGTCTTGAGGATACTATGCACCACAGTAGCTGCCCAGAGAAGTTGCTCTGTACAACTCTTCCCCCATAGGGCACCATGTAGAGTCTATGCTGCTACCCACAGCTCCATTCCTTGGTGAGTTTGAGATGAGAGCACTCAGCATGTTTTTTGGACATGGGAGAAACCCCACGGAGACACAGGGAGAACATGTGATCTCCAAACAGGCATAGGTTAGAGGGCAGGATCGAACCTTGTACCTTGTGTATGGGAGGCGAAGACATTAACCATTATACCAACTGGTCTTTTTAACTGCAACACCATCTGGCAGTGGAAAATTTGAGGCTTTGTGGACTGGGGACTTTTGCTGGACACAACTTGTCATCACCCCTCCTTCTCTTATCCCCTTTCATAAGATCTCTTACTTACTTCCCATCCACACTACATTCTTAGAAAAAAAAAAAAAATGAAAAAAAAAGGGTCTAGCCCCCACCAAAACATAGTACCCTCCTCTTCCACCTCTTCTGGCACAACCTGCTATATGTTTTTCTGTTGTGTCTCCCCTTTTTCAGTCTTCCCTATCTCAGCCTTTTCCATTCTTTAAATCAATCAGTAGGGTGTCCACATAAGGATACCCCTATAACAACATAATAAACCCCTTTATTTTGTAAAGTATTAATAACAAAAGTGGTGCAGTCTTCCATTTGCCGTAAGTCTCTCAAGCATGACTGCGCATTGCTGCATCGATCCACAGTATCCAAATATATATAACGTAACACCAAGCCTACAGCTTTCACATAGTACTTTGTATATACTTAACACTTATCTTTAAGTAGTTATACTACTTTTTCCATACGTCAGCATGTTTTTCAGAATGCCTCCACTTTTCCTTAGTCAGCACAAATAACTTACGCTAGGTTTACTAGCAAAAGCCTGTACTGTAGCTCTTTAATGATAAACGCTATCTCGCTATGAAGTCCCAGACCAAGAATACCAACCAAATGATTAAGATGTGCTGATATGATTACAATATAAATTGTGTAGGAGTAATGTTCAGAAATGCTATTCATTTTTTATAAAAGTGCTTGAGGAAAATCTCTTAGAAACAATTCTACATTAGTTTTCTTAATGATTTCTTATCCTATTCAGATGGATAGATCTGTGAGACCATCCTTCTTATCAAAAGCTGAACTTTTCTTACAAAATTAAATAAAAAGGCTGACCATGTGACAAAAGTTATGAAAGAAAAAAAATAGACATAGACTCAGCCTTTACACAGGTAAAAACCAATACTTCCACTAGGAAAGCTTGAGTCACATGACACCCAGGAACCATATCACTGAATATATATGACCAAAACATGACCATGAAAAAAAAATCTAACTGTAGGCAGTTTTCCATGGGGAAAACAACAGTACCCTCCAGAAAACTTTTCAAGTTCATGTTTGCACAAGCATGAAGTAGGATAGAATTTCCCAAGACAAAGGAATCACTGCCAACACCCACATAGAGAACGCACTGGCAGCAATTTCCTACTGAGAAAAAGTAATCAGTGTTTTACATTTCAGCAACTGATAACTTTTGGATTTGAATCTCAAGAAATTTGATTCTAGTGACCTGTAAAGCAACTAGTAACTACCATTTGGAGTACAGACCTACCATGCCAGTACCTGAAACATATTAGCTGTCCAACTTGAGGTTGAGCAGCTCACCAGATGCACACACACGTGTACATGTATACAGTTTTCATTATAGTATTGTATGCAGGTATAGCCTGCAAATAATTACAAATCTCCAAAATCCAAGTCATCATGAAAAAAAAGCTCAGATGGTGTTATCTGTTCATTATCAAAGGGGACAGTTTTATATTGTGCAAGGCTAGTCATTTTTACTCTGTAGATCATACAAAGTAAATGCATTTAACAAATCTTCATATGTCTAGGCCTCATGTACCTGTAGAATCATTTAAAAAGTGATACAGAGACTCCAAGAGTAAGAGACCATCTGTATTTAGCCATTACATAAATAAAAATCAATACCAGAACAATAAATATTTTTTCACATAATTGTAAACACTGGAATTAAATAAGAGGTATAGATGATCTGTTGGCAAAGTCATGTGTGTGTAAGAAGCATGCTTTTTCATTATATTTGAATGCACTTATTTCTAATATTTAGTAATAAATAATTTATTCTTTTATTAATGAGTTGTAGCTGCTCTTTTTGAAACACTTACATTTGAGGGAGATATTTAATTCTCTGATAGCAGTAATTCAGTGCTATACTAATATATTTATTTTAATCATAAGCCAAGTATTCCAGTAGAATGGATGAACTAGTCTATGCTGTACATAAAGGTGCATGAAGACATCTGGAAGTCTCCTTACTCTTTTAGTCAGACGTACAGAATAAGACCCATAGAGAAGCAAAACCAAAGTATCTCTTCGGAGCTTGCTGTACATCACCTTTCTTGTACCAATAGGACTGCAAAAGATTTCTGAATGTGTTTACTGATCTACTCTTAAATACAAATACTGGAGACTTCAACTGTCTATCAATTAACTGGATAGTTCCTTGAGTCTCTAAATGACAATTACTTAACCAGCTGAATAGAGGTCAAAATTGTCTAGACTTTACCTTTATTTATATCTCACCTACCTGCATTACTGTTACAGTAGCCTCATTCTCTGGTCAGATCTGATGACCAATCAGTAATCTTCTCAATTAGAGCACCTAACCAGCTATAGCATGCATCTCTAAATTCAGTGATTTTAAAAAGGAAAAACTATTAAAAATATTTCATGATCTCTAACAAATTCTACAATAAGATTGTTAGCCCTTATGAAGCCTCATGTGTGATTTATGCCAATGAATTTTACTCCTGTCTAAAGAAATGCATAATGCAAGTGGTCCTTGTGGCAACCATGCCCTGGCCCAGTAATCAAGGTGCCTCAATCCTCAACACTAACACCAGGTAGGTCGTCTCCTAAAGAGGAAAGGATAACTAATACACACAGTAAAGTACAATTTCCCTTAAGTGCACACAGAGATGACAGTCAGTCTGGGGCTGGTTGCTCCCTTGCTCACGAGGTCCCCAATATGACTCCCCCATAGCACAGCTATAGGGTCCATGTCTCATCCTAACTGGGCAAGCTAAAACCTCTAGTACCCTCTCTGTCCAACCACAGCTTCGTGTCCCTGCCAAGTAGCTGACACAACACAGACACACTTTGAGATAAGTATTTATACAACTTCACAGGCACTCCTGGGAAAGGCTGACACAGATTCTCCAACTGTGCCCTTGTACCCAGACTATACAGTAGTAATTACTGCCACCACCCAGTTAATAATATCAGCTTCTAAAAATCCCTTAAAAGGGTGTCCAATTATTACTGTGCAATATTATTATCCAATAGTAGTATGACTAACAGTCAATGCTTACTTTAGAGTGGCCTATTACAATAACCTCTATAAATATGCAATGTACTCTAGACCTTATCTCTGCACAAATCAGCCACAGGAGGAAGGTTTTAAAAATATTTAATAATAAATAATTAAAACACAAGACAAAACTACTACACCACAGAGATATCTAAGAGTTCAGAGATCACATAGAAACTTAAAATAATACAGTATGACAGGTCTGATTTCAAAGAAAAATACCTAATTAATCTTTACTAGCTTTAACTATTCCTACAATAAATCACAGTGCTAAAACTTACATGTGAGCACAAGGCAGAGTGCTGATAAGATGGATGCCCAAAGTCAAAATGCTTTTTAGTCTCTTGTGAGAAATAGTATTTAAACATTACCAACAACATGTCTCTAAGGCCCACCCAAAATTACTTCATTTTTGACACTTAGGTTTTCCCAGTATTCATATTGCAGCATCTTAATACCTGGTCTGAGTTCTCAGGCTACAAACTGCATTATTTAGCAATCTAACACCTCCTCAGAAACTTACAAAAATACAAGACATTTCACATGTATATGCTAGCAGAAACCAGAGCAATAAAGCACCTTCCACATCTAAATTCTAGTCATAAACTTTAGCCTTAAAACAATGAGCATGAAATCTTCATCCAGCCAACCTGGAGCCAAATTCTAACATGAAAGGGTACAATATGCTTCACTGGGCTAGTAGAGTGCAATGTTGTCAAATATTTTGCAGTTCCACATTTCACAGTATTCTTTACACACAAGAAACATGCCTGTATTTTACATTTATTTACAAATGCCAGAATTATATATCAAATTCTATTTGACTAGGCTGGTAGCCTTCGCCCATCTCTCCCCAATCGTCACATCTCTTCCCCCACGGGGAACTCAAGCAAGTTTTTCAAGTGCCCCTTGTGAAACTTCGCTTGAGAGTGTCAGGTCTATCTGGGTGTACCTCACCCCATTCCCTGTCTTGAGAGCCCGTCTGCATTGACATTGCTACTCCCACTGCGGTGTTGCACTGACATATCAAATACTTGCAACCCCAAACTCTATCTTAGCAACTTGGCATTTTGCTGACTGGCTCTGTTTAACCATGTTAGAGAGTTGTGATCTGTCATCTCAGTGAATTTTCTTCCATACAGATAAGGCTGAAGTTTTTGTAGTGCCCACACTATGGCTAGACATTCTTTTTCTACCACTGCATAGCATTCTTACCTGGGTTGTAGCCTAAGACTGAGATAAAACACTGGGTGCTCTTCTCCCTCTGATGAAATCTGGCTAAGTACAGCCCACACCCCATAGTTTGAAGCATCCACCTGCACTACAAAGTCTTTGCTGTAGTCTGGACTGGCTAACACAGGGGATCCTCACAAAGCTTCCTTAAGCTTCTAAAATGCCTCCTCACAAGCTGGGGTCCATACTACCTTATCTGGCCTGTTCTTCCTTGTCAGGTCTGTAAGGAGAGCAGCTATGGTACTGTAATTGGGAACAAACTTTCTTTAGTACCCTGCTGTCCCCAAGAATGCTCTCACCTGCTTTTTGGTAACAGGTGCACGCCATGCCTGAATAGCTTCCACTTTGGCAGGTTCTGGCCTTATATTACCACTCCCTACTCTATGTCCCAGGTAGGAGACCTCTGCCATACCCCACCTGACATTTGCTCGGCTTAATTGTCAACCCTGCCCTCTGTAGTCTGCCCAGCACCTCCCTAACATGCTAAAGGTGCTCTTACCAGGAGGGGCTGTAGATAGCAATATCTTCAATGTAAGCAAGGGCAAACCCTCCTGCTCCTGCTAAGATATGATCTACCAGCCTCTGGAAAGTCGCTGGGGCATTCTTCATCCCAAAGAGCATCTTTGTGAAGTCATACAAGTCAAAAGGAGTCACAAAGGCTGACTTCTCTCTAGCACTGGGAGTCAAGGGCACCTGCCAGTAACCCTTGGTAAGATCAATGGTCGTAAGATACTTAGCCCCACCCAGCTGCTCTAGGGCCTCATCTGTCCTAGGCATAGGATAAGCATCCTACTCTGTGTGACTATTTAATTTCTTGTAAGCCACACAGAACCTGGTGCTGCCATCCTTCTTTGGCACCAGCACCACTGATGAGGCCCAGGGACTAGTGGACTCTTGAATCACCCCTAGTTCCAACATCTCCTGTACCTCTTCCCTCAGAGTCTGTTTGACTTTCTCAGGCACCCTATAAGGGGTCTGCCTGATAGGCGTTTGGGGTCCTGTATCCACCTGGTGCTGCACCAGGTGCATGCATCCTGGTTTCCTGGTGAACATGCCCCCAAACCCCTGCAACCCTGCTTGGATTTCTTGAACCTGGGTAGGGGATAGCTGCTGGGACATTGCTACCCCTTCCACTGAGGTGTCAGCCTGAGCCTCACTGAGGAGATCAGTCCCCAGATCTCCCTCAAACTCCTACTACAATCCATTGCAAATGCTCAGCACAAGGGCCTCCCTATCATTGTAAGGTTTCATCATGTTAACATGGTACAGTTTGTGCCCCTGCCATCTGCCTAGCACTTCCACCATGTAGTTAACATCACTTACCTTTCTTACCACCTTGTAGGTTCCCACCCAAGCTGCCTGCAACTTATGTCTGACAGGAATGAGAACCATCACCTGTGCCCTACAGCATACTCTCTAGCATGAGCATTCCTGTCATACCACACCTTTTTCTGTTGTTGGGCTTCTGCCAGGTTCTCCTGGGCCAGGCCCATGAGTTCCCTAAGCCTTGTCCGGAGGTTCAGAACATGTGCCACAACAGACTCCTTGTGAGACTCACACTCACCTTCCCACTCATCTCGAATTAAATCAAGAGGTCCCCCCACCCTATGCCCATACAGCAACTCAAAGGGTGAACAACCTGTGGATTCCTGGGGAACCTCTCTGTAAGCAAACAACAGATGGGGCAAATATTTGTCCCACTCCCTCTTAAACTGATTTGCAAAGGCCCATAGCATGGGCTTCATTGTAGAGTTTAACCTCTCAACAAGACAATTACTCTGGGGATGGTAGGGGTGATCTTCATGTGCTTCTCCCCACAGGACTTCCACAGATAAACCAGCAGGTCTGACATAAAATTGGCACCTCTGTCAGACAGTATTTCCTTTGGGAAACTTACCCTGCTAAAATCTGTAGCAAAGCATTTGCCACCATCTCAGCCTCAATGGAGGACAAAGCCACTGCCTCAGGGTATTGTGTAACATAATCTACAATCACTAGGATATACTTTTTCCCTGTGGAACTTGCGGTACTCAGTGGATCCACAATATCCATAGCTACCCTCTAAAATGGCTCTTGAATCACAGGCAAAGGCATCAAAGGAGCTCTCACCTTGTCTCCTGCTTTGCCTACCTTTTGGCACTGATCACAGGTCCTGCAGTACCCTGTTACATTTCTGGAAATTCCAGGCCAATAGAAGTTTTGCATAGTATGCCTTTTTGTATATTTTATGCCCATATGACCTGCAAAGGGAATAACATGGGCTATGGCTAGAAGCGCCATAAGGTAAGCTCCAGGCACTACCAACTGTTGTACTTTCTTACCTTCTAGCCCTCCCTCAGGGGTCCACTCTCTGTACAGTAACCCTTTGTTCCAGTTTACAGATCCCCCCTTCCCTTGAGAATCAGGTGCCTCCCTAGCTATCTGCCTCAGGCCTTGCAATGTAGGGTCTAAGAGCTGAGCCTGTCTCAAGTCTCTCCTTGTAACCCTTCCCAGCTCCTCTTACACTGGAAGTCTGGCATCCTCTGACAACAGTTTCTCACATTCAGCCTGGGTACTACTACTCACCTCTAACTTTTCAGTCACTCTGTCCAAGGGACCATCAGTACCCACAAGCAGCTGTGGCTCAAATTCAGTCTCACTTCTACAGTATAGTTCACTCCCTGAAGTAACCACCTCAGCAGTCCTGGCTGCAAGTATGCAGTCTATCTGTGTCTCCACCAGGTTACCAGACCCACATGCTTGTCTCCTAGCCTCGCCGCATGTAAGTGCATAAGTACATACTACTGCCTCATCCAAATTCTTCCCTCTCAGAACATCTGCAGGATGGTAGTTGCATAACCCTGTTGTCTCAAGACAACCCACTTTTGGCATTTTGTCTTTCCCACTTAATGGTTCCCTCACCTTTGGTTCCCCACATTGCCTCCATGGACATCTGTATGCCACATGGCCCCACTGGTTGCATTCAAAACATTTAACCCTAGCTCCTGGACATGTACCAGAATTAGTGGCTTCCCCTGCTACTGGTGGATTCTGTTGGGGCAGTCTGTGCTGCCCAGCATGGGTTCCTTTAGTCCCACGAGCAGTACTGAGGGTCCCTTTCCTGTGCAAGGCTGCCCTGCTTGCTAGGCATAGGTCTCCCTTCTTCCCCAACTCCTCTGAAGTAACACACTGTCTATCAGCTAACCAGATACTCATGTCCTCAGGCAAAGTGCTAAGGGCTAGTTCCCTTACCAAAATGTCTGCCAGCCCTTCAAAAGTGGTGACCTGACATCCATTTACCCAGCAATGAAAATAAGTGCTCAGTTCAACAACATATTCACATACATTTTCATTTGCCTTGCGTCTATGCTCACAAAACATTTTCCTGTACATTTCAGGTGTTAGCTTAAAACATTCTAATAAATGTCTTTTTACAGCAGTATAATCAAAACAGTCAGTGTCATGCATTTTTGATAAAGAAGTTACAGCTTTACCATGGAGTAAGGGGGTCAGGAACCGTACCCAGAGCCTTTGTTCTACTTCATACTGTTTACATACCCGCTCAGACATATGAATTAAGCTATTAAAATTATCCCCCTCTTTAAACTGTGGAAGAAATTTACTGACCTTTTGTGCTTCTGGGGTCTGGTTACTCCCTTCCCCATTACCTCCATGACTATGGCGAAGAGTCAGCATTTCCCTCTCATGCCTCCTCTGCCGTTCATTTTCCTCAGCTTGTAGACTCTTCATTTTCTCAGCTGCTTCTAGTTCCATATGCCTGGCCTCCAACTCAAGTCTCTTTAGCTAAAAAGCTGGATTTTTAAGTCCACTGCAGAAAGGTTGAGCTGTCCATTCTCCGAGGATATTGTATATCCATTGTCAGTCTGAGTGTCCTCCAGGCTGCTGTTTTTTGATGCAGCTGTAACCAAGGCTGCAATCAAGTCTGCCTTAGTCAGGTTTCCATGCACCAGCCCCCAGCCTGGCACATCTCCGTCAGCTGGCTCTTGTCAGCTTTCCATACTCTTCTGCTGACATGCTGCCTGCTCACCCTGACTAACACTAAGCTAACAAAAGAAATAAAACAATTGTGATCTGAACTCTGAGTATACACTGCATTGCTGTTTTAGAGTACAAAACACTTTTATAGATCACTGTACAAAAGCTACAGGAATTCACTCTACCCACATCACTACAAGTCAATTAGTGTGTGAAGTAGATCCCATCACTGCCACCACATGTGATGACCGTGCCATGGCCCAGCAATCAAGAAGCCTCAATTCTCACCCTAGCACCAGGAAGGTCATCTCCTAGAAGAGGAAAAGATAACTAATACACACCGTTAAGTACAATTTCCCTTAAGTGCACACAGAAATCACAGTCAGTCTGGGGCTGTTTGATCCCTTGCTCACCAGGTCCCCAATAAAACTCCTCACTGGCACAGCTGTAGGGTCCAGGTCTCAGCCTAACTGGGCAAGCTAAAACCTCCAGTACCCTCTCTGTCCAACCAGTGCTTTGTGTCCCTGCCAAGTAGCTGACACAACACAGACACACTTTGAGATAAGTATTTATACAACTTCACAGATACTCCTGGGAAAGGCAGACACAGATTCTCCAACTGTGCCCCTTTACCCAGACTATACGGTAGTAATTACTGCCAGCATCCAGTTAATAATACCAGCTACTAAAAGGCCCTTAAAAGGGTGTCCAATTATTACTGTGCAATATTATTATCCAATTGTGGTATGACTCACTGCCAAGGTTTACTTTAGAGTGGCCTATTACAATAACCACTATAAATATGCAATGTACTCTAGAGCTTATCTCTACACAAATCAGCCACATGTAGAAGGTTTTAAAAATATGTAATAATAAATAATTAAAACACAAGACAAAAGTACTACACCACAGAGATATCTAAGAGTTCAGAGATCACACAGAAACTTAAAATAATACAGTTCGACAGGTCTGATGTCAAAGAAAAATACCTAATTAATCTTTACTAGCTTTAACTATTCCTACAAGAAATCACAGTGCTAAACCTTACATGTGAGCACAAGGCAGAGTACTGATAAGTTGGCTGTCCAAAGTCAAAATGCTTTTTAGCCTCTTGTGAGAAATAGTATTTAAAAATGACTAAAAACATATCTCTAAGGTCCTCCCACAATTACATCATGTTTGACACTTAGGTTTTCCCAGTATTCATATTGCATCATCATAACACCTGGTCTGAGTTCTTAGGCCACAAACTGCATTATTTAGCAATCTAACACCTCCTCAGAAACTTACAACAATACAAGACATTTCACATGTATATGCTAGCAGAAACCAGAGCAATAAAGCACCTTCCATATCTAAATTCTAGTCATAAACTTCAGCCTTAAAACAATGGACATGAAATCTTCATTCAGCCACCCTGGAGCCGAATTCTAACATGAAAGGGTGCAACATGCTTCACTGGGCTGGTAGAGTGCAATGTTATCACATATTTTGCAGTTCCACATTTCACAGTATTCTTTACACTCAAGAAACATGCCTGTATTTTACATTTATTTACAAATGCCAGAATTATATATCAAATTCTATTTGACTAGGCTGGCAGCCTTCACCCATCTCTCCCCAATTGTCACAATCCTAATCAAAACCAAATATTACAGAGAAAATAAAAATAAACCACCTTGGTGGAATGCCAGCATTAATAATGACTATAGTAATAAAAAATAAATAATTCAGGTCCTTAATAAATTAAAATCTACCCACATTAAGCACTCCATCAAAACGTTCAGCAAAAAATATAAAAGTTACCATATGGAAGATCAAAGCGGGTCATGAATTAACGTTAGGACCTAAAGGCACAGATAATCATAAATTCTTCTTTAACTACATCAACTTATTAAGAAATAACATTCAGAAACGGTCTATTTTAATTAATATTAAAATTACACAACCTGATCCTAAACATATTGCTATAATACAGATAATGTTAGAGCCAGCTTCATTCAAGAAATAATCACTAAAGTTTCACAAATTACCAATTTCCTTTCTCGTCACAAAAATGTTATAGTGCATAAGTGCATAGGTTCATTGGAGGTTACTAGGTTAATAGCCGTAGGGCCTTTACATGCTTAGTCATATAACTGTGTTCCCTAATTGACTGTTAGATTTTTTTCCTAATTGATCATTGTTAGATGGTTTGATTGTTTGCAGAGCTAATCTTTGATCAGCACTGGCTGCCCCTGTCCATGAGGGACATAGGTGCCTCCCCAGGGGTGAATTTGCAGTCTTCCATCCAGCTTTCCAGGTTGCACTTAAATAGGGTCATTGAGGATCTCTGCTTAATGTGAATTGGGAGTTTATTCCAGTGTAGCAGCTGTCTCTGGTCAACATATCTGTCTCTCCATCATGTTTTATTTAAGTCACAGCCTAGGTTGAGATCTTTGGAGCAAAAGATTCCTGTCTCATTTGATTTGCGGATGTGCAGTATTTCCATTAGGGCAGGGTCAGAGATTGCTCTGTTAGGCCAGGAACATTTCACCTCTCAGCAGCCTGTAAGACACAGAGTACAGTGGCAGGGCTTTCGGTCTTTCCATGTAGGTCATGTTTTGGAGTCCCTGAATTCTTTTGGTCAGAAACCTCTGTAGTCTCTGTAGCTGCTGCAGTTGTGTAGTGAGGTACATGCAAAAGGGAATGTTGTACTCTATTAGTGGTCTGAAGATAGTGGAGTACAGTGGAGTTATAACATCCTTGGTCTTAGATGTGATGCCCTTACTTATGAGGTGTACCACATAAAAGCCTTTTCTTACCACCATGGACACACAGAGACTGAATTTTAGACTGCTATCAACTTTGTTCCCAAGTCATGCACCACTGAGTTCAAGCTTAGGGGATTGCTGTTTATACTGTAACATGCAGGGGCTACCTTTTTGCCTAAGGGGACAATGATGCACTTTTTTGTATTTAGTTTTAGACCCTGGCTTTGGCATCAATCATTTGCCTGTGTTAACCCCTCCTGTAATATGCTTCTACCTTTAGGGAACTCAATGATTGCTCCCAGTTTGCATTCATCTATGAACTTGGTAAGCCACAGGCTGTCTATGTTCACCTGAATTTCCAAGAAATAGATTCCAGACAGTACAGGGCCCAGCACAGAAGCTTGTGGTACCCCACTGGTAACTGTTCTACTGGTGGAGGTGGAATCTCTAACTTTGACAGTATGGGTTCTATTGGTAAGCCAGTTGGTTACCCATCTAGTGACATATGAGTTAATCCTCAGCTGGGAGTCTTTTTTTTTTTTAAACAAGTTTATTGTTTTTAACATACAAGAGAAATATCATAACAATTTTATACAAGTAATTAAAATAGATATGATTATAACATTCAACAAAATAACCAAAGTTCAATTAATTAAACTAAAATACCATGCTATTGAAGTTAAGATTTTTTTAACAAGTTTTGTAAATTATCCCATACAATATAATAAGATGTTTTTCTAGTAGTTCTTGATTTTATTGTCATCAATTCCATATGGCACACTATAGTCAAAACATTTTTAAATTCATTGAACGAAGGAGGTATATCTGAAATCCAATTTCTGGTTATTATTTTTCTAGCCACTGCTAGAATAGACCATAACAAGGGAAGCTTAACCTTTTTAACACTTTGAGGTACAGGTGTGTTGAATAATATAAGAGATTTAGAAATAATGAAATTATCTGTAAAAGAGCCTGCAAAAATTCATTAATTGACTTCCAATATTCTTTCAATTTTATACAGTCATAAAACATATGAGCCCAGTCAGCATTAATTTCTACATTACATCTTTTACATAGATTATCTTTATTATTTATTTTATTCATCATCAAAGGTGTATAAAAGGATCTATGTAAAAATTTCCATGTAAAAGTCTCCAGACAATGGAAGACGTAGTTTTATAGGCAGATTCCAATATATATTGTTTATCTTGTTGATTTGGTGGGTCACCATTAATGGAAGTGAAATAATTCCAGTAGGTATCTACACTGCAAAAAGTTTCTTGTCTGATAATTTTATGTATGTATGAAAGCTTACCTTTATCAGAAACTTTATGTTGTAAATTTAATATCAAGTAATCAATCAGTGTTGGGATAGATTCTTTAACTGTTATAGACATTAGATCAATTTTATCAATGAGATGTTGTCTAAAGGTCTGAACTTCTAACCAGCAAGTTTCTCTTAGATCAAATTCTTGTTTTAAGAAATCTAGATTTTTAACTTTATTATCAGATATCAACTGATACCAGTACTTTAGATCATTATCTGTAGCTAAATGAGTTCCTTCAGAAGTGGATGACAAAAGCATACCTCGAGTATACATTATAGGGAATATAATAAAATTCCATTCCTTATATTTAGGATGCATGAATATAAAGTTACGATAACTAATAATAATGTTTAATGGGTAACTAACTATATATTTAGGTGTAATAGGTGAAGTACAAAATTCTTTTAGTAACCATAGCATGGAGTTATTTACAATCATATTTTTATGTGTTAAGGAGATTTTCATGAAGTGAATACTAATTAGCTCCCAGTAATCTTTCCATTTTGCAACATATGACTGATCTATTAACAAAGTAATAACTTTTACAATAGAAGAGATAGTATATAAATTAAAGTCTGGAAAAGAAATACCCCCTTGAGACCAGCTATTAGTATGTTTCTTTAATGCAATCCTAGGTCTATTAGGTGCCCATAGGAAGTTTAACATTAGTGCATTTAATTTTTTGATAATTATTTTTGTAGGTGGGAGTATTATTGATTGTATTAAGTATAATATCTTGGGGAATATTATCATTTTAATAATTGTAAGTCTCTCTTCCATAGTAAACAACATATTATTCCAGGTATTGAAAAGATTTTGTATATTAAGAAGACAGGTATTATAATTATTATGTATAATAGATTTAATATCTTTAGTTAATATTATACCTAGATAAGTTATCTGACCTGAATTGGGTCCATATTTAGTAAAATCACTAATGAGAACATTTTTTCATGTATATATAGGTAGTATTTTAGTTTTTTCTTCATTGAATAGTAAACCAGAAATACTTTTAAAATTCATCATTTTATCAAATAGAGACTGCATAGAGGAATTAGATCCTGCTGATGTAATTAGAACATCATCTGCAAAGAGTTGAATTTTAGATGTTGTATTTTCATCTATTTCAAATCCCTCTATGTCAGTACTGTTTCTGATCAAATTAGCCCAAGGCTCCATTATTAAAGTGAATAATAGTGGAGAGAGTGGACACCCTTGTTTTGTACCTTTAAAAATTGGTATTTTTTGTGAGACATATGTTCCTATCTTAATATAAGCCAATGCTCCTTTGTATAGATGCTCAATTAGATTTGCAAATGCATCTGAGAAGTTTGTGCACTTCAGTAAGGTAAACAAGTAGTCTCAACTTACTGAATCAAATGCTGAACTTATATCAAGACTAATAAGTGTTAAATCTTTCTTTTTCCTATTTGCAAAATCAATTAATGTTAGAGTTCTCCTTATATTATCAAAAGTATTTCTATTTACAATGAAGCCTGTCTGATCTATATCTATAATGCCAGGGATGATTGTCTTCAATCTATCAGCAAAAATACTCATAAACATTTTATAATCAACTTTAAGTAATGAGATGGGTCGATATGAAGTACATCTAGTTGGGTCTTTATTAGGTTTTAAAATTGGCGAAATAAATGTGTATTGCCAAGATGGGGGGGTTATTAGCTCATTTTGGGCCAAAATAAAAACCTTATGTATTAATGAGTATGTACTTTTAGAAATAATTTTATATATATCTGGTATAATACCATCATTACCTGGTGCTTTGTTTGATTTAAGCTTGTTTATTTCTGTAACAACCTCTGTATATGAAATACTTTTATCCAATAGTTTAATCTGTTGTTTATTAAGTTTTTTATTCATGTTTGTAGTTATAAATTCCTTTATTTTATCTTTAGGTTCCATGTTAATGTTATTATGATTAATTTTGTGAAAGTGATTTCTAAATTCATCTAGTATTTCTGGTAGACTAGAAACATTCTTCTTTTTCCTTAGAGAGAAAATTTCTTTGATATGATTTTGCTTATTCAATCTTTTTGTTTTATTTTTAAGTCTATGTACGTATTTGGGGCTTATTGAGTAAGACAAAAACTTGTATTTCTCTAAAGTTATTTTAACTTTATGAGTTAAAATTTCTTTGTATTTCTCATTTAGTTTGTTTATTTCTTCAATGACTTTCTTATCCATAATATTTTCTTTATTATTATGTTTATAAGAGTCTAATTTACTTTGAATATCTAACAATTCCTTATCCCAAGATTTCCTTTTATTATTATACCATCTGATACTTTGTCCATATAGATATGATTTTAAAGCATCCCAAACATAAACAATGCAGATTTCAGGAGTATTATTTATGTCTAGAAAATGTTGTACTTCTGAAAGTATATATTCTTTATAGTCTTTTAGTTGAGTTAAGTATGCTGGTATCCTTTTGATCTGAACATTGTGAGTATTTTTTATCATGAACTCAAAAACAATTGAATTATGATCAGATATAGGACATGAAATGATTTTAGAGTTAATTAATTCTGTTACCATCTGGTTAGAAATAAAGACTCTATTTTTGAATAAGTTTTGTATCTGTTAGAAAAAAAGGTGTATGGTAATGATTTTGAGTCTATCTGATTATTAATATCATTTAAATGATAAGAATTAACAAAATCCTTTAAATGTTTTGCATTAGATGTAATTGCCCTTTTTCCTATAGTAGTAGCATCATTTTCATGTAGTATACAATTAAAGTCACCAGCTAAAATAATATCTCCTATAGAGAATGATATGATCTTATCAAGATGGTATTTCACTGTATTAATACCAATTCCAGGTATCCAATATACATTGATTAATGTATAAGTCTTCCCATTAATTTGTATTGTAACCATACAAAACATTCCTTTATCATCTTGATAAGACTTAATAGTTTTAGGAATGGGCATACTTTTATTCCATAAAATAGCCACTCCTCTTTTTTTCTGAATGTGCTCTGAACTAACCAATACTGTATATTTGTTTGTGGCTAATTTATCAATATCTTTTTTCAGGAGCTGTGTTTCTTGAAGGAAGACTAAGTTGGCCTTATGTAAATTAATGTATCTTATTAGGCTTGCCCTTTTACACAGATTATTCAGTCCATTAATGTTTAAAGAAATTCCTTTTAGAGAAGTCATTTGGCATTTTTAAAACATATAAAACTTATGATCAAAATAACAATTAACAAAATAAGTAATGTTATACCTCCTCCTTTAGGTGTACCTTTAGATATAGCTGTATTTATTGAATCTCTTATGGTATTTTGTATAAGATTCAATTTTGTTTGTAGTGACAATGAGCTTACAAAATGTATTGTGGATGTCAGAACTATATACATACAACAGTGAACAAGAGAAAATAATGTAAGGATTAAACCTTGCATCCAGCCTGGAGTTAAAAACTCCAACTTAGAGTAGTACATACTACTCAAGTTAACCCCCTACCCTAAGCAGCAGTATCTCAGCTGCCACCTTATCAATTTAATACTTGTTATTATTAACTTAAATTAACAACTTTCAATTAGATTATCTGGTAAGACAAAACTACACATTTGATAAATCAGCATCATATAAACTAAGAGAAACTTTTAAAAACTATTCATACTACTATGTACATCTATTTAATATAATACATTTATATTCAAATAGCATTCAAATAAACTTGATATTAGGAACCAAGAAGAGAGAGAGAAATAAAAGACGTGAGAGAGGGAGAGAGAGAGAGTGAAAGAAAGAAAAAAAAAAGGGAGGGCATATCTACATATTAATTTATTCAAAGTTTGTAAAAATAAGTTCTAATGTTCATTTAAATCAATAGCTTTGGCTATTATGGTTCAGACATTACATATATTAAGATGTACCTATTTTCTGTCATATAAATGCAGTTAACAGCTTTCAAAAGACTTTAAATTACTTGTATCAGAGCTTTTTTCTCATACTTATTATTGCCAGTAAAATAAAATATTATATTTATAGAAATTGTTATAAATCATACTGCATAGCTATGTAAATTCTCAGAAACACTTGCATTATTGTGAAGAAAGCCATCTGTATTTTGTATATCTAAACTGCTGCTTTAAAATATGTCACATGACAACTTCTTCCAAAATAGAGTCATAAAGATATTTATGCTTGTCAATCAGATAAATCAAATGAATTATAGCAATGTATATGTTTAAATCATAAGTTTTTTACATACATTAATATGCTGCAGTCAAGTAAACTTTCAAAAACACTTGTATAAATGTTTCACTTTCTATGCCTTCTAAAATATCACATTTGCTTACTATGAGATACTGAATCATTTAAAATCATTATAACTTACATATTTTATAAATTATAACATAAATAAGTAAGTAATTATATACAATAACTCACATTTAAATGTTAAAGAGTTCATTTTCCATCGTAGAGTCGCATTTGCAGCAGTTCTACTTCCTGGTAGAGTGTTCTTCATGAATCTGCGATGTGTCAGTGTGAATTCAGGGGTCAAAGTTCAAATTGACTGCTTTCAGCTTCTCTGCGTGAATTCTGAGTGTTGAAGCTTTTAAAACAACTTGAGGACACTGTTCACGAGGTAACCCACATCCTAAATTGTCTCCCTTAACATTCTGGCGGGAATTTTGTTAAAAACAAGTGACTGACATTCATTTAGCAGTATAAATGAAGCTAAACATAGCAAAACCTTTGCAAAGTATTTTACAAGTTATTACAGCCTCTATGAAAGTGAAACTAAGCCCACAGTTATTAATATGTAATAGAACTAATTATTTATGCCCCAATTCAATTTTTATACAAATCTTATTATTTACTGTACCTGTATGATCAAAAGCATGTCAATATATTAATATGAAAGAGAATAAAGAGAGAGAAGAGAAAAGAAAAAAGAGAGTAGAAAATAAAAAGAGAGTAAAAGAAAAGATAAAAAAATGTAAAAGGAAGCTATAAAAAGTATTTACAGTGGAATACTACTTGCTGTTTATATTAATAAAGATGGATATGAAACATACTATTTACTATTATTTAGTTCTAATTATTATTAATTAAAGCATGACAAATTATTTGTAAACAAGCATAAGCAATATAATCAAGGAAGTATAATTAGCAATAACATTTAAACAACATATATACTTTTTTACAAGGAATAAATAAGTTGTTATTCCATTTATCATATTTTCATTACACTTCTCTCCCTGCCCTCCCCCACCTCTTACCCACTGCATAATCTAAATAGAATGTCATTATTTAAAATAAAGGAAAAAAAGAAAAGGAAAAAAAAAGAAAAAAATGTATCAAGTTACTAACCTTAATTCTCTTTGTCAGAAAGAGAAACATATTGAATGATAGCTTGTTATTAGTTCCTCAGATATTTTGATTGATTATAAAACAAAAACAGTTCTTTGTACACAGAAAATAACTTTGATTAAATCTTTTTCAGAATATTTGTGGCTTTCTGAAAATGCAGTAACTATATTTAAAAAGATTAATAATGAAGAAAAATAAAGAGAGGAAAAAAAAAAACATAGAACAAGTCATTTGTTTTTTAGTCTCTTCTTCTTCTCTGAAGTCTTCCACGAAGTTTCAGTTGCCAACCTCTTTAATGAAGGACTAGCCCATTCCATTTCCTCTATTTTATCCAAAATCTTATTTTTTTGATAAACAGCAATGCAGAGTCTAAGTCATCAAAAATTTTAGGACCATCAGGAAGGAAGATTTTCAGCTTGGCAGGAAACAGAAGGTAGGTTTTAAACTGTGCTTTCTTAAGCTCCCTTATTAATGGCAGAAACACTTTTCTTTTAGTTATTACCAAGGAAGAATAGTCATTGTCAAAATGCACAGTTGTCTCATTAATTTTAACAGGAGCTTTAGCCCAAGCAGATTTAAGAACCATCTCTTTATCAAAAGATGATAGAAATCTAACTATAACTGATCTAGGATACTTTTTGTTAGAGTTAGTATTAGCTATAGATCTATGGGCTCTTTCGATACCAAAAGAAAATGCTTCTGGTAAGTCTAAAGTTTTAGGGAGCCATGTTGTTAAAAAGAAGTAATATTGTTACCTTCAATATTTTCTGGCAGTCCAACAATCCTAATGTTATTGCCTAGATCTATTTTCCAGGTCATCAAGCTTTGTTTGTAGATGTGTATTTTGTTTCAGCAAAACTCAGTGTTGATTTCCTCTTCTTGGATTCTATTTTCCATGTCATTTACAGTCTCTTCTATGCCTGTAATCTGGATCTTCTGTTGTTGCAAGTCTATATGTAACAAGTCTATTTGTTTTGTAGTTTTTTCTATGAAGGTATCAATTTTAGTATCCAGTTTATCCATCTTAGCAGTAAGTTGCTGGATTGTAGATATCAGAGACTGAAGTTCTTTCTTGATGCTGGAATCTTGAGACTTTGTCTTACTGGAACTCATTTCAAACAGAGAAACTGACAAGAAAATTTCCAAGGTGATTTCTGACAGGAATATTATTAAAATTTTCTTTCTTTTTTAGATATAATTCAAGAAATAGATAAAACAAACATATTTAGAAAGAAAATTTCTTTCATAAATTAATTTTTAAAGTAATTATTTCCTGTCAGTGCAGTGAAATTGGTGGAGCTGAAGAGATCTGCTGCTATCCTGTGTTCATCCTTGGCCACGCCCCAGCTGGGAGTCTTTCTGAATGATACTTGAGTATGGGATCATGTCAAAAGCCTTTGCTAAGTCAAGATAGGTGGTATATACTGTTTTGCCTTTATCCGGGGATTTGGTGACATTCTTGAAGAAGTCCATAGGTTTAGTAAGCATGACCCTCCCTTACTGAAGCCAAAGTGGGTCAGGTGAAGAGTTTGAAGGGAGCCTATGTCCCTGTTGATAAGATCCATGATAATTCTTTCCATGGCCTTGCAGAAAAGGCTAGTTAGGCATATGGGTCTATAGCTCCCAGGGTGAGGTGATGGAACCCCTTTGTACAAGAGGAATGCAGTTGCTGTCCTCCACTCTGCTGGAACAAAGAGTGCTCAGGCTGTGGTTAAAGAGAGTGCCAAGTGGATCTGCTAGATCATGTTTTAGGTTGTTTAATAAGCATCCTGTGATGCTATCTTGTCCATAGAGGCCTTGGGAAGTGCAGATATGACCTGCTTATTGGAGATACCAGGGAGAGGACAAGTCTCAGGTATGCTTTAGGGTATGGCTGGTGGGGACAGTGGGGTAAAGTTTGCACCAAATCTGTCAGCTAACAGATTGACAATGTTGTCAGGGACAGTGTGAGTGGTACCGTCCACTATAAGTTCAGCACATAGCTAGGTATTCCCTTTTAGATTTCGGACGTAGCTGAATAATGCCTTATGACCGGCTTTAGCTAGGAAAGCTAGTTTATCCTCATACCTAGCTTTACAGTGCTTTACCAGATATCTGATTTGTTTGTTCAAGCTGTGGAGGCTATTCTTTCTCTACTAACTTCCTTCTTGTTCTTAGATATCCTTTTCTTCCTTTTGTTATATAATTTGTTTATACTCGAGGTCCACCAAGGTGGCTTGTTTTTATGCGAGGACTGGGTTTTGATCCTGTGAGGTACAGCAGAGTTAATACAGTTGTTTAAGTGGTTATACAGGGTGCCTGTGTACTCCTCTAGATAGGAGTCTTTGTTGGCTGGGTTGCTGAAACTTTTCAAAACATTGCTTAATAGGTTATAGATTGTTTTGGAGAAGTTTCTCATTTTTATTGCTCCTGTGGAGATGTCACGTCTGATCCTTACTTCGAACAAGACAAATTTATAGCATATTATGCATAGAAGAAGGCTTGTTAGCTGACTCTGGTCTGTTTGTTGCTTTTTAAATAATAAAAATTGGATTGCTGACTATGCTGTGCTGGCCTGTGTGGTTCTTTTGAATACAGACATTTGGCCATGCACTTTTCTGATATTAAAAAAATGACGACAAATTACAGAAGACTTAATGATTATTGTGCAATCAATAGCATATTGAAGTTAAAAGCCTTGCTTAGACAGTGAAATGCACTTATTCTTGTTTATGTATGTATATATATATATATATATATATATATATATATATATATATATATATATATTTATTTCTATTTTATGGTGATTCTGCAGGTTGACTCTCTGATGATTTTTTAATGTACAATAAGTTGTAGTAACAATACGTCTTTTTAATAGTTTTTTAAATAAGTACTCTAATGGATGTTATGAAACTTTAAATGTAAAATGTTGTTTTGAATTTTTAATTAATGACCACTTCATTTTGGACCAGTTATTTAAGTATTTTTTAATAATGGATTGGTTGGTCTGATGAAGTTTGTGAATGCACAAATGAAAAGCGCTTAACCGCTGTAATAAATATAGAGTTTAGTCTGAGTCCTGGCCATTTTTTTGTGTTATTTTTCTGATATTGGCGTGTTTTAGGACTGTGTTTCAAATTTATAGTCTGACCATACTAGAAGGGGCAGAACACAGGGGGTAGTGCAGTGATCCCCCCATTACTGTTGAGTACTAACTCCAGAACATTCCAGCCCCTTGTGGAGGTGCAGACTAAGTGTTCCACAGCATTTGGATTAAAAAAATCTAGGAACTTCAGGGCAATTTAGCTATGTTGCCCAGTCAGTAGAAGGATAGTTGAAATCTCCTGTGAGCACAGTGTTTTGCTGCAAAGTGAGTGACTCAAGCAAGTCCAGGTAGGTAGTGTCCTTCTTGTGGTTCATGGTGAGGGACTTGTAGCTAGCAATGATGGGTTAGGATGTTTTACCTATAGTTATTTGGACCTGGAGTAGCTCGAGAGATTCATACTGTTTAACCTGTCTGGAGGTGTATTTGGATTTTATAAATATGAATACACTTCCAAAGTCTTCCACCTTTGGTTCTTTCAAGCCTGTTTTGAGGTCTGAACATCTGGAAGGCATTGCATACTGTTTTTATTGTGGTATCATCTTTTGTGTAGCTAGAATGGTGATTAGAGCTATGGACATCCCTGCCTGAGACACATAATCTAAAAGTTCAGTCATGTCTCACTTCATATAGTCCAGGAAGGTACATCTCAAGTAATTCACCCCAACATCTATTATGACATAGTCATAATGGTAATTGTTGTTGAATTACTTGAGTGCATGCATGATTTGACAGATCCTGGTGCCTGGCAGACAACTGAACATGACCTTCTCCTTGTCCAGCCTGGTGAGGGGGACATCTGTGTGTCTCACTATGGAATCTCCTTTGACCAGGACATTTGGTTTTGAGGCATTCTGCGTTAGGAGCTTATTTGCTGAGACACTGGTATGTGTGTTGTTATGTGTAGTACATTTTAGTCATGATCTTGTATGTGTGAGTTGTTTGCCCTTGGAAGGTCTCTGGTCTTTTGGTAGGTTCTTAATGAGTACCTCCTCGTATGTGGGTTTATGTGTCATGGCTTTACCTTGTGTGAGAGGGGAGGTTTGTGTGTTGATAGCCTGTTTGATGTCTTGTTTGCTGTTATGTGAGAGGATTGATTCCAGTTTCAAAGTATAGTTATATCCCTCACATACTGTATTTGTTTGCCATAGGAGCAAATGGCTGTCAGTATACATGAGGCAATTGCTACATTGCCTCAGAATGCCCATGTCAATCAGGTAGGTTGGAGAAATGTTGGGAAATTGACTAACTATTTTAGCTGGTTAAACCATACATACTGCTAGGGGGTGGGCAAGTTAGATCAGCTTTTGGACAAGGGTTAGCAAAGGCACTTATTCTATTAAGGACTGGGGATTAAAATGTATGGCAATACTGGTCAGTGCTCAGCAGAGTTGTCTGCAGTGCAGAAGTGCGCAGCTGAGTTGCCCGTAGTGCAGCAGGGAAGCCTGGGATGGATCCACTGACTGTTTTCTAGGGAAAAATTTGTATCTAGGCATTTGCACCCGTACAGGGCACCACTATCCTCTCTTCCACAGAGTGCAGCAAAACGCAAATTTGAAGCTAAGATACAAGCAAATTTAAACAGTTTTAACACAAACTGCCAATAGGAAAGCCCCACACAGAGCCTTATTCCAGCCACCCCCAACTCGGAAGGGTCTTGTGCTATAAACTTCTGCCACATGCATGCAGGGAGATCCTCTTAATGCATGATGGCTGGTTTTAGTGCACAAGTGATACCAAACAGTCTAGATTCAGCAAGTCTGAATCTAGCCTATGCTATTAAAGGCAGAAGTAGCAATAATGCAAAGTGGAGAATGAAGCAGCCACAGCAGCAAAATATCATTACAAATTAAGCAGCAGTTCAATAAAATACAGTTCACAAAGTGCAGTATAGGCTTAAATTATATTTATTTTTAGAAGATTTCAGTGGATGCCTTGGATTTCTGTTCAGATGCACTCCAGAACTCTGGCTAAGAATGCCTAACTCTGAACAGCTCCAGTAAATGGAACTCAAACCCATGCAAATGTGAGGTTTAAATACAAGTGAATTTAAATCGTTTTTACACAAACTACCAATAGGAAAGCCCCAACACAGAGCTTTATTCCAGCAATCCAAACTCAGATGGTTCCTGTGCTACACACTTCTGCCACAAGTGTCTTAATGTAAGATGGCTGGCTTTAGTGCTCCAATGATACAAAATAGTCTAGATTCAGCAAGACTGAATCTAGCCTATGCTATTTAAGACATAAATAGCAATGATACAAAGTGCAGAATGAAGCAGTCACAACAGCAAAAAAAAAAAAACCTGCAAAAATCAAGCAGCTGTTAAAATAACACAGTTTCCAAAGTGTAATATTGGAATATAGTCTCAAATTATACTTATTTTTAGAGAATTTCAGTTGATGCCTTGGATTTCTGTTCAGGTGCACTGCAGATCTCTGGTTAAGAACACCCTACTCTGAGCAGCTCCAATAAACTGTGTAAACCACAAACCTTCCTAATGTAAAATACTGGTTTGCAGCCTGAGTGCTTAAGCCAGAACTAAGACACTTTCAGAATAACAGACACAATAAGCCTTCAACTAGCAATTCCCAGCTCAGAAAGAGTAAGCTGTCCTCTCCTTCCTCAAGAGTTTAGACTACAAACCTTCCTAAGGTAAAATAACTGGTTTGGAGCCCAAGTGTTTAAATCAGAACAAAGACACTTAGAATAGCAGCCACAATAAGCCTTCACCAGCAATTCCCAGCTCAGAAGGGCAGAGGCTACCTTCTCCTCCCACAAGAGTGTAGAGCACAAACACTCTAAATGTAAAATAATTGGCCTGAAGCCTAAGGCTTTAAACTGGAACTAGGACACATTTAGAGTAACAGACATAATGAGCCTTCAACCAGCAATTCTCAACTTAGAAGGATGTAAGCTACCTCTACTGCCACAATAGTGCAGACTGCAAAACTTCCTTATGTAAGATAACTAGTTTGAAGCCCAACTGCTTAAATCAAAACTAAGAGGCTTAGAATAACAGTTACTATGTAATCAGACTAACAAGCAGTAATAAATGCAGCAGAATAAGTGCACACTTTAAGAACAAACAGCAAAAAGCAAAATAAAGTAATAAAGTAGGAATAAGCACAGATACAGTAAAAAGGTAAACACTAGGCTATCAAAATACAGTCTATTACAAGCCTAGCCAAGAAACAGAAGTCAGAATCAAACCCTATGCCTATGAAGTTAAGACGTAAACCATCATGTCATCCTAGCTGCACTCTATAAAGCTAAAAATACCACCTCTGTTGCCCAACCAATTTATCATGCTAATAATAACACCAAGCATGTCCACTCTCATCCCCCTCATAAAATTGTTTAAGTGTAGATATGGGGTATGCTCTTGCTGTAAGGAAAAGAGCTACAGCTATGACTTTCCATAATGGGGACTCCACTTAAGATCCTGGGAACTATAGCCCCATCAGTCTAACAGGCCTAATTTTCAAAACCATGAAATGTATTAAACTGATTTAATGAGTGCTGATATAAATATAACTTATATTGCTCTCTACTATCAAAAATATAGTTTTGCCAAATGGAGATCATGCCTACCTTTCTTCAAGTAATTTTCAAGAAATAAAAGGAGTTGTCATTGAATCCACACATGGCATAGCCACCCTGCAGGAATATTTCTCACAAATAAACAACTGATGCCAAAATCATGGACAGAAACTAAATGCCAAAAATGCATTTTTATATCCTTTGGGAGATCATTTATCCCCAGGAATTTCCACACTGAGAATATGCCCCTAAGAATTGACACAGTGGTTCAGAATTTAGGAACTTATATGGACAGTTACCTAACTTTTGACCAACATTTATCCACTGTTGTAAGAAAGTCCTTCTATATTATACAGCTTACAAACAAAGGGACTGTGTTTAGATCTAGGGGTTTCCTTATACCTCTTCACTCACACCTCAGTATGCCAGTCATTGACTGTAATGCCCCCTTTGACAGGCATCTTTCCAGACACATGCAACAGCTGTAATCCTAACAGAGAAATCTTAATTAAAGGATACAAAGCCTAAGCAACATGCCCTACATCGACTGTCTCAAAGCCATGCCACCATACTCGGTATCCTACAAACAGCTAAGAGGTGACCTATGTTTGGAACACAAGATATTCTGTTACCCAATACTGATAAATGTACTGCACATCAGAAAGTCTAATAGCATCAGAAATACTCAGTCTAGGGATCAAAACCTTTTCTGCAATACCAATAGAATGGTTTGGAGTGACAAGTATATCTCACAGAGGATACCATTGCTGTGGAACAGACTTCCGAACCACAGAAAAACAAAGTTCATCCCTGTCCATTTTCAAGTGCCACATGGATCTGTGCATGGGAAATGGAAAATATACCCCAGAACTGCTTCCAGTACTACTAATGAACAGTGGCAGTTCCTATATTCTTTGCCCTATGCATGGGTCTCCTCAAATTATTCATGGTATGATCCGAGTTATTCTCATTGGGGTAATATACACATTATTGACCATGGGATGGATGAGGTCACTCTCTAACCAAAAGGGATAGGTTTATTTGAGCAGAGAAAAGAAAAGTGTCCAGGTTTAAAATGGACTGCAAGTACTTACATATGATCCTACAAAAAAACCACCAAAGCCGAAAAGTGGTCATGTAGTTCATATACATCCAGGAGCCTAGTAACAGCCTTTGATACTATAATCATGCTGGAATTGTAAACAACCTTACAGAGCTGAATGTTGATCCTTAGGTGGGAAGAGAAAGAGTGAACTAGCTGATAGACTGAAGCCACATTGGTAGCTAAAACATGATTAGTGGATTTTTTCATGGCTTGGTACTGGGACACCTTTTGCTCAGCAGCTACTGCTCAGATCTTCGAGACACTAATGCAGGCATAATACTTACAAAATTTATAGATGACTCCGTTGTGGGTACTATCATTTGCTTAGCACATGATAACATGTTTCTACAGTGAGGGCCATTCTAATAAGTTGTGCATTTGAAATGGGCTAAAATTAAGTGCAAAGAAGAGTAGCATTGTCACCTTTGGTGAATAAATCTTTACATGTCCCTCAACCTTCAAACAGCACTCAAAGCATCACAATTCTGCTAGAGCAAACCTATGCACATTCCTAGCCACACTGAGTTTGGTAGTCTTGACACACTGAGTTTGTTAGTCCTGACACAGCCCTCATACTTTTTTTTCAAAGTTTGAAATCCCAGCTCTAGAGTGATAAAGGAGTCTTGAGATCTCTGCACCTCTGTATAAGACTTCCTATGTTTTGACCAACATGTAGCAACAGTAGTTAGAAAAGTCCATCAGTCTAACCCAAATAATAACAAAAGGTATCTCATCCAGGTCAAAAGAGGTTAATATTTCTCTACATCCTGCCTAGACCAGACCAAATAAAGAATATAGCAGCCTTTGTAGCATGTATCTACTAAATATATCACATATGTAGAAAGATCCCAGTTTTTCCTAACTAGAAAAATCATCAACTAAAGTCTCTTAGCTACCAAGGCAGGCTTGAATCTCCGTAGTTATATTCTGTCTCTTACAGATTCCTGCATAGTGGTTTATGACTAGCATTCCATGCAGTTAAAAAACCAACCCCCTTCCTCTCCTTTGCTTTCAAAAACAAAGTGGCCTTAAAACCACTTTCACTTAACAAACATTCTTTAGCTTTTTAGTAACTTGAGTAGATGCAATATATAAGCTATAGTAATATAATAATGCTAAACACGATAAAAAGTAAGTTGTTCATTAAAGGTAAAAAGAATAATCATTTAAGAAATGTCAGTTAAAGCTTCTGATGTAAATGCCTGCTGGTAATGGTAGACGGCAGTATTAATGCTTCTTTTTCCTAGCTTTGATAAACAAGAGCTGCAGCAAATGACAATAAAATTCAGTAAACATTTTCATTATGAATAGTTAAGGCATACTTAAAATGCACTAGGCTACCATGGACTCTTCCACAGCTCTGGCTGATGATGTTGAGACTGCCACTTCTTTGGGATAGGCTTTCTATTCGCGTAAAGCAGAGTCACTTCCTGGCCCTCTTCGAGGCCAATTTGGATCAAAGGTTGAGGAGCCACAAGTTCACACTTGAGGTGGTGCCTTTGTCCCTTATGGATAAGGCCAATTTGTAAAATATAAAAATACCAAAGCATAGGCACAAAGCCATGCATTCTTCCTGCTCCTAGTGGACATATGTCAGGTAAATCATGTTGTATTGGCTAGAAAAGGCTCTCTAGTCATTTGCCTAGTAATCTCCTATGAATCTTTGAACCTATTATGCTGTAATTTTCTTCAAAGAGAAATACATAGTGACAAGACAGATTGAGATTGTGTCGTGAACAACCCAGTTTGAATCTCAGAACATATTATATAGCCTTCTTATTCTTCATAAGCATCACTTATGCAATGTTACATGCCCATATTTAAGGAAAACAATAGAAAAGTTCAGTAATATAAATTGCTTCTTGGATCTTGAGTGCTTAACAAGATTGTCAAATAATTATGTCAGTCTCCAAACAATGGCATATTTAATAAAATAACCTCAATCTCAAATCTTTATTAAAGTGACCTATTTGGGACAGTTCAACTTACACTTCTTAGTTTCTACATTGTTATTTATCTATCTATGAAAATATTAGAATTGACATTGCCAAATACTTTAGCAATATTAAGAAAAATAATGATACTGGTCTCTTACAAGGCCAGATTCATTTGTATATAGCATACCAGAATCTATTTAAGAATGTTCAAGGATTTCTTTTGCATTGTTTTATAGCATTTTGTTAACTGGTAAAATGATTGCTTTCACATAATCCTTTTGGAAAGTTTTCCTGGATACATTTTCGTAGTAACAAAAATGCATTTTTCTTTGATGGTACTGTTAATGTCAGTAGGGCTATTATCTCTCATAAAACATCCTTAAATTATATTGTTTACTTGACAAAAGAAATGTAAGTAACAAACCCTGGAAGTTTTTGTATAACCTTCTTACCACATACAATGCAATATTAAACAGCTTTCTGTGCATAATGTGTGCTGTTTATGTCTTTTATTTGATTGAGAAGGACTGCCCCTATAATATTTATTGGACGTGAAAACTCCTGCAATTAAATCAAGAAAGACTGAACTCACAGTGCCTCATTACCAAAAATGAATGTATAGGCTGCTATCTTTCTAAAA
>NC_056728.1:1194208638-1194233638 GCF_019279795.1 Protopterus annectens
TACAATCTATTTCATCTTTCATGTTGTTCTCTAGCTTGACATTTCTTATAAACTACTGTTTATAGACTCATACATGTTTTACACTCATTTTCTCTCCCTATCCCTTGCAAGTGTTTGTTTTCATATATAGATGGACCACAGTCCATCAAAAACAGATAGAAGGAGTACTTCCAGGACAATCTGAATGAAGAAAACCTTACAGAAGATATACTGTCCCATAAACAGCCTGTAATGAAAGAAGAGGAGGTGTTCACCATCTAAGTAGTAAGAACAGCAGTAAGGAAAATGAAGTCAGAGAAAGCAGCAGGCTCAGATGAGGTCACATCAGAAATAATCAACATTTAGGGGAGCCAAGAAATGGCTCATGAGGGTACTCATAGCAGTATGGGGAGAAAGGAGTATCATAGATGATTGGACAATAAGCATCCTAATTCCAGTGTTCAAGAAGAATGGGAGTATTCACAACTGTGGAGAGTACAGGAGTTATCAAACTTCTATCATATTGCATGAAAGTTATGGGGGGGGTGATTAACAAATACACAGAGTAGTAGAAAGTAAGATGGGAATGAGCAGTTTGGATTCAGACCAGGATACAGCAGAACCAGTCCGATGTTTGCATAGAGATAGATTGTTGAGAAGAAGCTTGAAATTAGAAAATAGTCCAATTGGGCATTCCTAGACTGGAAGAAAGCATGTGACAAGGTCCCAAGAAAGCTAATTTGGGAAGTCCTGAGGTGGTCTGATGTCACAGGAACATTGGTAGAATTAGTATAGGATATGTACTAGAATCCAATGATGCAAGTTTGAACAGTGTTCAGTCTCTCTCAGAGGTATTACCAGTGGGAGAGGGTGCGCATCAGGGTTCAGCTCTAAGCACACTGCTGCTCATACTGGTGATGGACTACATTAATAAACAGGTCAGAGGGGACGGATCGACAAAGGTGCTGTATGCAGACGATATGGCATCACAGGCAGACTGAACAGGAACTTCAGCCAAGGGCAGAGGAATGCAATGCAAAACTAAAGACACATGGGATGAAAATGAGTACAGATAAAACAGTGGTAATGACCACAAACAGGGGGAATCAGAAGAAGTTGAGAACTGATATAGAAGGAAAAACAGTGGAACAGGTTAGCAGCTTCATGTATCAGGTAGGGGTGGTTGATGAGAAGGGAAGTCTGAATGAAGAGGTCAAAGCTAAAATCAGAGGGGCTGCAGCCAACTGGGACATGGTGTCAGGGGTAGTGTATGACAGAAGAATCCCAAAGAAGCTGAAAAGTAAAGTGGACAAAACAGTGGTGTGACCAGTATTACTGTGTGGTGCAGAAAACTGGGTAGCAAAGACAGAGCAGCTGAGGAAACTAGAAGTGTTGAAAATGAAGTGCTTGAGACTGGCGGTAGGATGCACACTGTTGGACAGATGAAGGCATGATAATATCAGTGCAGAAAACTAAGTAATACCACTTACTGGGAAGGTAAAAAAGGACAGTTTACAGTGGTTCAGTCACTGCAGAAACAGCGATGAATTAAAGGTATGCACAGTTGTCATATTGTACCAATGGTTTCACAAATTTTGTTTATTTACTTTGCTCTAATTCAAACAGCTTAAGCACATAAATTTTTTTTTGTTCTATGATCTTTGGCGATGTAGTTGCTATGAGGCTCAGCATGTTGGAACATGCTATTGAACACTATACATCCTTCTCTATCTAACCTGTTCTCATTCATCTGTACACCAACCTATCTCACAACATTTAACTTCCTTTCCTTATTAAGCATGTGTATCCCACTTGTTTCCCCTATTTTACGTTTCCCTCAATCAGTTTTTTTTTTATGTTCTGTTTCTGTTTGCAGAACAGGTTCCCCACTGAATTGCAAGCTATAATGGTAAGGCAACCTACATCATCTGTTAAATGGTTCCCATTTCTGAGCCAGAGCTCAGCCTTGTAGTACCTGCAGCCAATTTTACAAGCACGGGCATGTAAGAAATATTATCCAGCCCACATTTCTAAAAGTTAACTTTTTAACAATTGTGCTATCAGTCTGTATAACAACTTTGTCTAGAACAGGAAGTAGCAAAATATATATTCCAAAAATAAATAATATAAAATATATATTCCAAAAAAAGATTAATCTTAAATCCTCCTTCTCTGTTACCTCACTTAAAAATACTACCATCACACCTGAACCCTATACGAAATTACTTGGTGTAACTACTGATGACGAACTAAAGTTCGACATGCTTATCAATCAGTGTATAAAGAAAACCAACCAAAAACTTGGACTTGTGTATTGTAATCATAAACTACTCTTACCCCTCACCAATCCCTCCCTTGCTGTATCTCTCCTCTTACCCTGTCTTATGTATGCAGCTCCAGTACTCACTAATATTCAGTCATGTTTCCTCTCCAAATTAGAACAAACCTACCACAAAATAGCTAGATTTGCCTCCAATCAACCATATAAAGCACACCACTGCGTTGCTCATAAGTCTTTACTTTGGCCTGAATTCCCAAAACAACTTCTTCTTCCACAATTACAGATCACACACACACTATACTCTACAACCCTACATCCTGTCCCTTCATCTCAAACCTAGTATCAGTCTATAACCCCCATCGTCAGCTTTGCACATCTGACAAAAATCTTCTCAAAATCTACAAACCCACTAAAATATTGATAAATCCCTTTATAAATTCTCTGTTGCTCATACCTGGAATGCCCTCACCTATAATATAAGAATTATCCCCCATAAAGCCCAATTCAAACTCAAGCTTAAAAACTACCTATTAAACAGCTGGTCCTGTCCTTGTCAAACTCCCACCTGACATAATGCTGCTCTCCTCTTAATTCTATCTCCTGACTTTCTGCATACATCATATTTTTCTATTTGTCCCTCTAATACATCTATTACTGTAGACCTATACCCTGATTCTTGTAAATACTCCTGTACATTGAGTTATTGCTGAAACCTGTATATTTTTCTGCATGTGAACTTTGTATTGCTGTTCTATACTAACACTATGCAAGCTGTATACAACTCTGTACAATTGTAATTCTTATTTTCTATGTATAACAACTTCATATTTTGCCATTGTAAATATATCTATGTTTTTGATATTGTGAGCTGCATCTGGAGCTTTTCTTCTTGGTTCTCCACTGAAAATGGGCCCCTGGCTCAGTTGTACCAACCCGGTTTAACAAATGACAATAAAATAAATATATATACATATATGTATATATATATATATATATATATATATATATATATATATATATATATATATTTTTTTTTTTTTTTTTTTAAATGGGTAAATGTTCACATTTGTAACATCCTGCAGTAGACATGTCCAATAATCAGCCAACACCAAATATGTATTTTTCCCTCTGCTACAGTATATTGATAACTGTAACCATACAGAAATGCACTGTCTTTTAAAGTGGAATTAACACTGAAAACCTCATTATCAACTTGAGACTTAACCTGTAAGACTAAGATACCACCACGGAGGGCAAACTATACAGCTGCACAGCTGTCCACACGCATGTTCTGATAGGTTCCCATTAACAATACACTGTTGCCTGCTTCTCTCTCCTTCTCAGTCCTATATCAAACCTCTTTTTTACTTAATATGCTGACCTTTAAACTACTGAAGGAATGTTAGTGTCCTCCACTTAAACAATTCATATGTAACTCCTACTGTCTTCTAACATTAACCTCCTCATTAACCAATTCCACACTTTAACACCCACTGAAAGGTCCTGCTTAAAAAGTGGACTTGATTGCTGCAACAACATAACTCAGGATATCAGAAGCATATCATCACTTCCACTTTTTAAAAAGTCATTAAAAGACACATTAAAAGAATCGTTCAGTGTCACTGCTTTGAAAATCATGGTTAATTTCCCATTATATACTATCTCCACTATCTCAATAAAATCGTACTTCTGTCTAACTTAACGTGGTGATCAGGTCTTTGCACTATATTTTTCCTCCTATGCATTCGTCTCTCAGTAGATCTCCCTGCACCCTCCTTATTTATTTTTACTGCTTAAACCAGTCATTGGACAAACTTTATCTCCTTACAACCTTACTGGAAGAAGGAGTACAATTCAAGAGCCTCGGGTACAAGATTTACTTGGGATCTATACCTTTTCTGATAATCAGTAAGATTGGTAAATAGTAATCAATTGCTTTGGCAATAATACCTACACAAAGGGGGTTATTATGGAAATGTAAAGCAGGAAGATCACACTGAGGGTTCATCTGACTCATTTGACAAGGGAGGAGTTATCAGTGGAGGGGTGCAATGAGGACAACATCAAGAAGATTGTCACCAATATTAGGCAGGGGACAATCTGCTCTTCTATATTACACTTATAAGTGTAGAAATCTCTTGGCAAATCTAATGTTGCCAATATATGCTTGTCAGTTTGTGTGTGGAATGCTGATGTCACCCATAAGAAAGTTATATGTGTTGATGTTTAGGTTTGCTAACAGGTTAAGGTATCCTGCCTGCAATGAAAGGGTTATTGCTGGCCTTCTGTAATTGTTATTAATGCACTAATTATGTTATTTTATGTATTTATTGATTTGTTTGTTGTGGTGGACTATCTGAACAAAAGTTCATTTTTAGTGGAGGACATGGGAGAAATGCTCCATAAAATTATATTGCAAAATGTACATTATTACACAAAAAGGACTAAATACAATTAATGTAAATACAGTACATTTTGTATCATCAGAAAAGAGGCATGAACATAAATCATGCACCCATTTGTATAATGTATTAGAGATGTAGTGCTGAGTACTTATAAAAGTGGACTTCCTAAAAATAGCATGTCTTCACAGAAGAACATGGTGCAAGACTTCAACAACAGCTGTTTTAATGGGTCTTGTTCTGCAAAACTAGGAACGTGGGATAAACATTGTCCCGGCCCCCTTTAATAATACATGTTGACACCAATAGACATTTGATGGCCTTTATTGAATTAAAGCAATGACAAATGTGACACCATTTCCCTCATTGCACCACTTTAAAACTTAGACTCACCCCCAAACCTACCTCACTTCGTCTACACCACAATTACCCCATTAGCATCCAAACCCTAACAAACCTAACTCTTAATACTACACTTAATCCACCCACCCTACCAAACTCCCCCACCCCCAGCACACATATTCTACCCTCCTAAGATGGTCCTGGACAAATTAGTTTCTCCCAAACCTCATCTATAGGATTTTCTTAAAATAATAAACAAAGGAATACAATGGCAGGCATGTATTTCATCTATGGACACAGTTTAGTGAATTATTAAGCTGCACGGACTGTTAAGTGTAAATGTTCATGCTTTGGTTGTTATTAGGTCAGCTGTGAGTTTGCATAAGGTCACCATTTCAAACAACAACTATTTACCCCCACTTACTTGTAAATTATACTGCTGTGTATTTAATAACTTTGCTTTTGTTCATATACCTACTTTAAGTTGCAGACTGCAGTATCAACATTGTATTCCTGGAGCAGTCCAAAGCAGTGTTTAAAGAATTTGTTAGGTTAACTATTTACCAGCCTAGGTTAACTAACTATTTACCATCCTACAATTCATTTTAGCTCTGTTCTCTCAACTGCCCTCATTCTGTGCATGCTTAGAGTGTTTTACTCATGCTGAAGCATGAGTAGGCTGTTACCACTTCTTTCTCCTCTCACTGCCAATTCCCCAGACACTCCCATCCTCATATTTATTCTAAATGATCTCCTACCATTCTCCTCCTACAATTAACACACTTTTATAGTAAAATATTACATTTATAAGTCTGTCTCACATTATCACATTACTGACATAGCATTCCAATAAGCTAACTTCTTATAATCTTGAAACAATATTAGAAACAGATCTCTCCATTACTGTTCCATAAACTTACTAAAGATGGACAAATCTCACAGCTACTTGTTGCTCTAACCTTCTCTCTCCTACTACTAGAACATTTTATTAGCATCTTTATACACTACATGCAACAACCACCTTAAATACTTTTAACCAACTCTTAACCAAACATAATTACTCTTTCCCAGTTTCCAGCAATCAGAAATATATTCATTTTTTTCATACAACAATATGTCTGTATTAACGTTTCACATATAAACTTTCACTTTATGCAAAACCACAAACCAAAGCTCTTCTACAATTTTCACAAAACAAATTACTTACATTTATGTGGTGATATTCCTCCTAACCCTGAGTCTCTTTTTTACCACAACCCTGGCTCACAAATCTTCTTTATTACATCCCTTAGCGTGTACTATGTTCCTCCAATTATGACTAAAATGTTTAATATTAATATCAGGGGTGCATGCAATAAATTACCTGAATTAAGCTCATGGCTAGTGCTCTATCAACTGAACATTCCTATACCCATTGAAACCTGGTTAAAAGCAGAAATTAAAGATGATAATAGTCCCCCACCAAAATACAATATCATGACAGCAGATAAAGAAAGGAGATGGACTTGTCATTATCACTCTAAATATTTATAATGTTCCCTCTGCCTTCATTCTATTCCCCAATTTGACAATGCAGAAATAATGTTATCCTCCTTAAAAACAGACAAAAACAAATGCTTATCCATCATAATTATACAGATTCCTCCTGGAAATAACATTACTACAGCTAAATATTTAGTGTTTTGGACATCATTCCATATACTCATGAAAAATGTATATAGAAATCACTTAGCAACAGTAATATTGAACCTGCTATTAATATTGTAACTTCCACACAACTTATTAGCTATTCAACAACATACAACAAATACCTAATCAGCACTAGTCTGGATTTGAATAACTCACCCTAGTAATATATCTCATTCTGATATACTTCTTGACAACTTTGGTAACCATCACTCTATCTTTATAATAAGACAACAAACACTTTCACAAAACATTATCAATATAATCTCCCCAACTTTAATAAAGCTATTTCCGGTTCCATCTTACAACTGATTAATTGGTCTTTTGTAAAACATCTCCAACTTGATGAAGCTACTTTGCATTTGTCAATATTTTTTTACAAAACTCAATCAGCTAGTCCTACTACATAAAAAAAAATAAAAAATTATGTTACCTCTGGCTTACTCTAACAACAAAGTAACAAATGAGAGAGAGAGAAAGCTTCATTAACAACCAAAGACCAACAATTTTATCAGCAATACAGCAGTCTTCGTAACTAAATGAAATGTCTTATAAAAATAAAAATGCACACTTTTACACTAATTGTCATAACACTCAATATCATAATCCTAAAATAATTCTAGAACACTATCTCTAAGCTTCTAAATTCTGGTAAAAAATCATTCAATTCAGCCCAAGCACAACAACATCTAATGAGCAAATGCCTTTAAACTTTAATACACATTTTATTTACACTGGATCATCCCTTACCAGCAAAAGTGCCAATAATCCCCATCAGCTTCCTTCTATAAAATCAAAGCATAGCTCTTTATTCTCCTTTAAACCCTCACCAATTTATACTATGAAAAGTATATCATTTAACTGAAACTTAACTAGTCCAGCAGCTGACAGTCTACAAACTGAATATTTAAAGATTGCAGTTGATGCCTTAGCATACCATATCTCCATTAAAAAAAATCTCTGCAGTAAGCATATATACCAAAATGTTGGAAGCAATCTTACATTATAACTATTCATAATGAAGGCCATTCAACAGGCTTAACAAACTACAACCCTATTTCAATATTACCTCCTTTATCTAAAATTGTTGAAAAATTTGTCCACAACCAACTCCTTTAATGCCTCTTTGACAGTAACTTGCTATCCCCAAGAAAACAAAGATTTTGTCCTCATCACAGTACAAACACAGCACTGTTTAATTCCATAATACCATCAACATTTCTTTTCCATGACATATCTAAATAACTTTATACTGTATCTCATCATAAAACTTTTCAAAAACTTATAAAACTGGGACTTTTCCTTTTCTACCTTAGCAACAGATTTTGATCAGTAAAAAGAATATATCATGCTTCAACCTCCTACCAGTGTCTGTTGTTGTTCCTTACAGTTCTGTACTTGGCTTAGTCTTATAGTAATGGTTTCTTAGCAGCCAATAAATAAGCTTCAATAATCCAGTATACTGATGACTTCACCCTAATCAGTTCATTCTCTGATATGATGACTTCGAAAATATAGCTTAGGATTCCTTCACCTTAATAGAATTCTGACTCACAAACTATCAGCTATTTCTGAATCCTAGAAAAAAACAATGCTTTTTACACGTAACACTACTCAAAAAATCTTTTCATAGTTGCATCAGTGAAAAAGCTATTTGCCAGTAGTATACTTGTGGGAGTCATTATTGCTGAGAACGTAAAATCTGACCTTCATTTTCAAAATACTATTATAAAAACACATCAAAACTTAGTCTACTGTATAGAGTCATACTTTTTTTTACCAACATAACTAGAAAATTCACTGTTTCTATTTGCCTATTTCCATCATTACTTTATGCCACTCCAGTTCTCATCAACTTGATGTCACACTGTTGTTTAAATTAGAGCAATGATACACCAGTGACAAAGCTCCATGCTGGGATTGCTCCCATTTGGCATTTACTTCTCATATGTAAAGGGTAATGTTAAGGAACTTTGGTTGACCAAGTTTGCAGATGACTGCAAATTGAGAGCTATCATAGATTTATTCAATGACACAAACATTTTACAAACTGGGCTAACACAGACAAATGACCAGTGCCAAAGTCATGTATTAAAACTCAATGCCTAGAAATGCATTAAAGTTCCTTTTGGGAAAAGTGCCACCCAGGCTAATTAATCCATTGATACGACACCCCATAAGAGTTAACACTGTAGTCCTGGATCTGGAGCAGATGTAGATAGTAATTTAAACTTTGATCAACATGTGGTCAAGGTAGGAAGAAAATAATTCTATGTCACCCATTTTATAAGTAAGGGCATGGCATCCATGTCCAAGAAAGTCACAAAACGTCTTTTTTCAGCCATTATCAGATCCATCATTGAGTATGATGCCCCCGTTGGCATGTAAGTGACCTGATATATACAACAATTGTTATGCCCACAAATGTTCCTTACCAGGAGAATCCAGTGTATAAACACATTGTCCTATATGGATCACCATAAAGCCCTATCTCTATACTCTATTTCCTACAGGTTACTGAGAGGTGATTTTTGTTTAGCATATAAGGCATCCTTGGATCCAGCTCTAATGGAACTTTTACACAATATAAACAGCATCAGAACCACTAGATTTAAGGATTTAAATTTTGCTTGTGATATAAATAAAACATGCTTGTGAGATAAATATGTGCTTCAGAGGATCCCCATGTTCTGGAACAGAACCCAAATCCATGTGAAGCAGAGTCCATCCCTTACTCTATTTAAACATAACCTTGACCAATGGATGGGAAATTGCAAATTCACCCTCAGTCTGGCCCCCATTTCTTTGATAAAAAGAGGCAGACAGTAATAACCAAACAAACCTACCCCCCATAACTTCTAGAAACTTCCTATCTAACATACCACCCTCCTAATACCCCCTCCTAATAAACACCCATGATAGATAGGGACACAATTGGGTTGGATTGCATGACTAGGCTTATAAAGGCCCTGGTGGTCGATAACCTAGTATATACCTATGAACATAGAAATCTGAAGCTAATAAATTTAGCAAAACTCACTACTGCATAGCCTTGAACCTCCTTGACTGGATGTAACAGCTTAATCATCTTACCTTTTCCTATCTAAGAACTGCTCACATCTCATTGTATTTTCCTGAAAGCTTCCCCTTATTAAAGTATTTGTTAAAGTGATATAGCTTACATAACACCTATGAACTTTATATAAATGCATTGTCTCTACAACTAAGACCCATAATGCTGCTGGAGATGCTTCGTAGTCTAGTTTTGTTTCCAAAGCCCAGAACTCAGTTCCAACATAATCAGACAACAATCTAGTTCACATATGTTTAAAACACATTTAAAGCAATAACTTAAAGACTCCAGTCTTTGTTTATGCTTTATTGCCCTAGGATAGAGCATTTTCCACCAAGGCTCATATCTTTCAATCAGTTTTGTTTTTCTATATCTGCTGCTGACATAATGAGATTATAAAAATCACACCACTCCATTCCACTGTCTGTCTTTCTGTTGTATAACTGAGTTTTTGTTTATTTCCTAACTTCCCTCCATATCTTTTTCTCCCTTTATCTCTTCCTCCCTTTTCCCTTCTTACTATTCTTATTTCAATAACACAATCTTTTTAGACAGTTGCATTTTATAACTACACTAACTTTATTTCTTCTTTTCTGGTATTATGATGTACTGTTTCAATTAAGTACCATATTTATTGTTTTCACCATGCCATTCATTATTCTGTATCTATTTTTATAGTATATACCAAGTGTATGTAATTTTTAATATTTTACTGTTCTTTTGGGCTATTCTCCCGAGGCCTGCATTGAAAATGGGTTATTTTACATCCTGTCAGACCTTCATGATAAACATTAATAAATAATAGGTGAGACAGAGTAAAATGTAGTGATTGTGAAGTTTAATGATTAGTTGAAGTTAGGTGAGGTTTCATGTTTTCAAGAAATGTGTGTCTGTGTTCATTAGGTTCTTGTTTGAAGAATGTGAAGATTAAGTTCAATAGTTTAGCTACATAAACACTTTACAGGCAGCCTCCATATTGACTGTTTGACTTAGATACTTGAAATTCACAGACTGGGATCTGAAGGTTCTAGTACAGATATATTTTTCAACTATGGTAGATACTGGTGGATACATTGTAGGCCTAAAAGTATTCTGTGTGTAGTACTTAGTTAGTCGTTAGTTAGTTAGTTAGTTAGTTAGTTAGTTAGTTAGTTAGTTGTCAGCAGATGTTGTAGCTATAGCATTTTAATGTTGTGAAGGGCTTTACATTAATGAGTTTTGTAATGAGCATTTGCAGCATATTTAGTTATGCTATTGTATGTCCAAGATTTTGTAATTGAGTTTTGGGAATATTCATAAAAATGGGTAATAACTATGGTAAGGTGGGTATGAGGATTATAAGAGCAGTGATCCACTTAGCTGCCTCAGTTAAACAAGCCTTGGATTTCAGGACATGACAAGCTTTTTGTGGGTTTTGCAGGTGACAAAGTCAAGATGTTTGTCAAAGTACAGTTTGATGTCAATTTCTAAGCCAGGACGTTTTTTTATGGGAAACGTGTTTGACAGATGTACTGTTCTTAGCGATAATCTTGATTTCCCTTAAACTAAATAGTAGTAACTTGGTTTTGTTGGAATTAAGAAGTAGTTAAGTTTCTATGATTCACTGTTCTCTATTCGGGAAATGTTTCTGAGTAACTTACTGTAGTAGATTTAGGGAATCAGATGAGCGGATAAGGGTGGAATAGTCTACATGTTATATTAATGTTGTATTGCAAATTGTAGTGTAGATTTCATATATGAAGACACTAAAAATGGTTATTCCACTATAGCTCTTTGGGGTACTGCTATAGTGAGAGAGTTTGTGGTTATTTAACTGCTTGTAATTGATTAGAAATACATACTTAAAGAAAGCTAGTGTTCTGTTACAGTGATTTACATTGGGTAGTCTTTGAAGAAAGAGGGGTTAGAAACAATAACAGAGGCAATGGATATTTCTAAAACAGTAGAGTAGAATGGAAGGCATTGTTTTTGTTAAGCTAAATAGTACTTAGAGAAGATAACAGTGCTGTCTCAGTGCTATATCCCAGACACAATATGTGGTCTGTGGGAACTACAAGGTTATGTTTGGTGAGATGGTTTAATAGTTGTTTTTGGATAAATTTCTTGATTATTCAGGAGAATGCTGAAAACATGGCTATTGATATAAAATTACAGAGGTCGTTTAGGAGCTATCCTTTGCAAATAGATGTTATGTAACATTTTTTCCAATGACTAGAATGTAGAGTTTGTAGATGGAGTAGTATCACAACTGTGTAGGCTACAAACTCAGTAGCAGTTTCAACTGAACAAAGTACATCTTGAACAACATTGGTGAGTTTTACTTTAAGGAGTATATTTTTAAACTTGACATGTTGATAGATTGTATGTGAAATAATCAAGTAGGTTCAATAACATTATTAGAAGTATTTATGCACTATTGGGTTATGGAGCTTGTTGTGTCTAGAAAGTGTCTGTTAAAGGTACAAGAAGTGTTTTCATTCATTTGGGAGTAGGCTCAGAGTGGTTTTCTATCTGTGCCTTACAAGTTTATTGATGACATCTTTCTCTGATCTACTCTTATAAGTGATTAGGTATTTTACAAGCTGAAGGTAGCTTAAATTAGGGAAAATGTGTGACAGCAGTATTGACATCTCACTCTCATCAGTAACAGGTAGTTGAGGGTGCTACTAGAGATTTTACTCACCCACCTGTTTTAAAAAAGGATGCTGTTGTCCCTCACATGTGCTATGAAGTTATTGTTGCTACAACGAGTTCAAATATGGAAAAAACTGGTCCAGTAGTAATCACTGCTTCTAAAAACACTAGCAACAGTAAATGCGTAAACATGTGGGTCCTAGCTGGAGTTATCTGCTAGGTCCTGGCACCAAACACCCCCAGTTCACCCTTCCCAAACAAACTCTGAGTTGACCAACAGGACTTTCTGAATGAATACAGCAACTAGGTCCATACAGGCATTATAGTCTCTTGACATCGTGTCTGGCATCCCTTCTCTACCTTTTCTTCAGCACAGCTATTTGCACACAGAAGCCAACATTCACATCTACCCATTGCCACACACTCCCTTTTGACAACCTCTTAGGAGAAGCCTACCCTTTTTCTGCTATATAGGCTCCTGTAACTGCTGCCACATGCATTATAAAACATCTGTATTTGCTCATCTTTTATATTCTCTCCAGGTCTATTGACCCCAGCAAGTAGACCTTCAATGAGGTAAAGATTTATAGAGAAGGGATCTGAGAAGATAACTGATGTACAGGTAGGCAATCATAAAACTCATGCCAAGTTGAGGGAGACATATCCCCATAGCCTTACCAATTAGCACTACCATTAAACCTCCTATCCAAATGATGCAAGGGGTACCCAGTAATCATTGTCCTTAAACAGCACAATTTTTTTATAGACATAGGAAGAGTACATTATCCAACAATGATTCACAGTCTCTGAGCATCAAAGCTTGGGATGTCCCCCTTCAGTCTGCTTAACCATGCTTTCAGTCCTGTAAATTAAATTGTTATGCCTATGTTCAACACCCAAGTAATAGTGAATTTAGTTGGAAGCTCTGTCACATCAAGATAAGTGGCAGTCATTTACTAATATATGAAACCTTGACTGTGCCAGTAATGTAACGTGGCCCTACATTTTATACATCCTAGTGTTAATGTGACAAAACTTGACAACAAATAATACATTTGCACTGGTTATTATATGAGCTTGAAGACCAACAGTAAGAAAGTAAGTTTCTGAAATACATGTAGTCCATTCAGAGTTCTATAATGATTGCTAGTTTTTCTTGTAATTTCCCCATCATAGTGAGACTCATGTCTTCTAGAAGAAAGATTGCTTACAATCTCATGGGAATTATGGGCATCTTTATAGAGCTCCAGTGTGCCATATGCTCTGTGCTCAATGTGGTGTTTTAAGCAAGAACTGATTAAAACCTTTTGTTGCAACTTCCATTTTACAATGCTCACAGGTTGCTTTTCTATTTTACATAAAACATATGGAGGTGCAGTCAGGCAACTGGCTTGTAGTCAATGAAAAACAGGAATGTGCCTTTCAGTGGCACTGTGAAACAACTTATGACTTTAGCTTTTCTGTATCCTGTTGAGATTACTGTGGTCTTTCACAACAAATGTCCCAATTTCCTGTTACAACTGCAAAGCTTTGATCATCTATTGAACAATATTATGTGGTCACATGCCTGCAGAAAGTCTGACTCAGAGTATTCACGTGCACCTCTCACCACCTGTGTTACCACCGGAGATTTGGGATGATCAGACAGTGGATTCAACTGGTTTATCCAGGACATAAAACATTATCGATGGCTGACACAAGCAGACTATGAGTCTGCTCAGACACTGGGATCTTGGTGCATTGATGGATTGTTTAGTCAGAGCTCTATAAAGATGCACACTTCTTATTTCCAATTTTGCTATTTCTTAAGAGTATGATTTTTTATGTAATGTACTTAGTATTTAGTGGAGCTTAATCAGGTTTGCATGGGCAAGATAAGAGTATGGTTGTAGTCAGGTATACTTTTCCTCCACTTTGAAAGGTACTTGCATTGAGGAAGATAGCACTGAAGCATATTGTAACATCCTTTTCAGCCTCAGAGTTTCTGTATTTGATTGTTGTATATCTGAAAATATGAAAATGCATACTGCTGCTACTTTATTTAATTTTAGTGCCTATACTGTTTGTGTGTGTGTGTGTGTGTGTGTGTGTGTGTGTGTGTGTGTGTGTGTGTGTGTGTGTGTGTGTGTGTGTGTGTGTGTGTGTGCACATGCACGTGCATGCTTGTGTGTGTATCTCTGTTGATGCATAAAGCATTATGGTCATTTCTGACAGAAAGAGCTTTGCCTATTACAATCCATGATTTCACAGGTTCATAGAAGGTGACTATGATAATGGCCCTAGAGCCCTTACAAGCCTAGCCATATTTAGTCCAAGTTGCTGCAATTCTCTGATTAAGTGAGTGAAGTTCAGAGAGGTAAGGGTCTATGGTAGTTAATAATGGCTTCCTCTGTCCAGGAGGGACATGGGCACCACCAGTGGAGTGAATATGTGGTCACACATCCATTGATCTAGGTTGAGTTTGAAGAGAGTCTGGGAGGTCTGTTTCACATGAACTGGAATCTTGTTCCATAATAGTGGCAGTCTGCAGAGATATATCTATTTCTCCAGCATGACCTGTTCTTGTCCAAATGAGTGACCCTCCTGAAGTTTGATTTACAAATGTGTAGCATTTCCATCAGGGTTGGGTCAGAGACTGCCCTATAAACCAGGCACAGGTCATCCCATAGCAACCTGTAGGAGACAGACTACAGTGACAGGGCTTTCAGTCTTTCCATGCTAAGGGTTGTTTTGTGTAACCTGCAATTTCTTGGTAAGAAACCTCTGTGCTCTTCAATTACTATTATTATTATTAGTAAAATTTGTGTACCAGGATTGTCAGACTGAACACCAGGTGTCCATTTTCAGCAGACTCTTGGGGAGAAAAACTCCACAAGGTTACATAACATGTTTAGAAGAAAAAACACTGTTACAAGATATGCAGGTGCCCCTAAGTACATTTTATATATATATATATATATATATATATATATATATATATATATATATATATATATACACACAATCAATCAACTTCATAGATGTGAAGAAAAAAAAGAAGAAATAGAATGATAGGTAATTACATTGAGTTAAATCTGCATAGGGTAGAGTCTAAAGCTGTGGAAACCTGTTCAATAGGCGTGGCTATAGATAGTAATAGTGTAGTTGAGGTGTGTTCAGGGAGGGTCATTGCAGTTACATAAATGGTTTTCATAGAGTTGTGATTTGAGGAGTTTTTTGAATGTGGTAGAGTGGTTTTGATTTTTGAGATGTGGGGGTAGTGTGTTCCATATTTTTGCAAATTCATAAGGGAATAGAGACTCCCCTGAGCTATTTTTACATGGAATGACTTCTACTAGAGCTTTGTTACTAGATCATAGTTCCCTTTTATTATATGGAAGTTTAGTAGGCCTGTTAGGGCAGGGGGTATTATTGCAGATGTCTAGTGAGGTACATGGAAAAGGGAGCACTGTACTCAATTATTGGTCTGATGAGGGCCAAGTTTAATGGAATTATAACATCCTTAGATCTAGATGTGATACCTTTACTTATAAGATGTCCCACATAGAATGATTTCCTTACTACTGTGGATACATGGTGATCAAAGTTCAGGTTGCTATCAACCTGAGTACCCAGAACATGTACCACTGGATCTAGATTTAGGGGAGTGCTGTCTATAACGTAATTATCAGGGATGTCAGCTTTCCCAAAGGGAATAATAATACATTTTTTTAGATTTAATCTGTGGCTTTGGGACCAATCATTTGTCTACACTAACCATGTCTGCAGTACATTAACATCATTGGGAAACACAATGATTGCTCCTAATTTGCAATTGTCAGCAAACATGGGTCAGTCACAGGCCATCCAAATTTCCATTAAATTCTGAAAAATAAATTCTGAACAGCAAAGGGCCTAGTACAGAACCCTGTGATACTCCATGAGTGACTGGTGTTTTGCTAGAGGTGAAGTCTGCCACTTTTACAGTATGTGTCCTGTTGGTAAGCTAGTTGGTTACCAATCTGGTAATATAGAGCTTAATTCCTAATTGGAAGAGTTTCTCTATAATACCCGAGTGGCAGATGGTGTCAAATGCATTGGCTAGGTCAAGACAGGCAGTATGCACTGTCTTTCCCTTGCCCAGGGCCTTCGTGACTATCTCACATAAATCAACCATGTTTACCTGGCAAGATCTACCTTTAACAAATCTGAACTGGGTTGGATCCAGAGTTTGGAATTTACGTATGTCCTTGTTAATAAGATCTGTAATGATTCTTTCCATGGCCTTGCAGATGAGACTAGTCTATATTTCCCAGGGGTCAGCTGATGGTCTCGCTTTGTGCAGAGAGATTACTGTTGCTGTCCTCCATTCTGCTGGAACATATCCAGTCATAGGCTGTGGTTAAACAGGGATCCAAGTGGGTCTGCTAGGTCATGCTATAAGTTGTTTAAAAGGCAGCCCAGGATGGTGTCTGGTCCCACTGATGCCATGTTTCTGGCCTTGGAGAGCACAGAGATTACCTGCTCTTTTGAGACATCAGGGTGAGGAATGGTAGCAGGTATACTTTGGGGGATGACTGGAAGGGACAGAGAAACTGAAGTTTGCTCCAAATCTGTCAGCTAGCTTGTTGGCTATTATCTCCGGTTGAGTATGAATGGTGCAATCCACATACCAGTTCAGCACATAGCTGAGTAATCCCTTTTGGATTTCAGATGTAGTTACAAAATACCTTTTGATTATCCTTAGCTAGGGAGTTTGTTTTTGCTTTCTATTAGCTTTGGAGGATCTTTAATTTTTTTTTGTTTAAGCTAGAGAGGGATTTCTTCCTCTTGTTCTTGGACATTAGTTGCTTTCTCTTGTTGTATAGCCTGTTCATACTAGGATACTAGGGGTCAACCAGGGTGGTTTGTTTTTTCTGCAAGATCTGGTTTTAATCCAGTCAGGTACGGCCCATTCTATGCAAATACGTAAATGTTTTATAGGGCATTGGTGTACATATCTGCATAGGAGTCAGTGTTATCTGCATTTGTGGGGGCTTTAAAACGTCTTATGCCATCACCTGATTCAACACTTCAACATAAATTTAATGTTCAAAAAAATAGTAATAATAATAATACTACAACACAGAGCTCCACAAGAATGGACCGCAGCCACTTGAGTGAGCAGGTTAGAAAAATCTGCATAAATAAGGAATATGATCAGTAAGTAAATAAATAGAGTATCAAGATGTGAGAATAGACGTGCAAAGCATTAAACTACCTTTATTGATACTATGACTTAAAAATGCACATGTGATGTATATTACTGTGCCTCAATATTATCAGTCGATGATGTTATTATTTCCACTGAGAGAGACCCTTCTCTATCTGCGTTAGTTTTTGAATTGTTGAAACAGACTAACATGAGTACTGCATAGCTCTTTTCCTCAACAGTTGCTGATTGTAGTGATATTTCTGATATAAAAGATTTTGTTTCACCAGTGATAAAATGTGAAATAAAATATTTCTTTTCTCTCCTTGAAACCTAGCTGACTGTCATGTCCTCAGAGCTCAACTGCCTGCAGCCAACCAGTTTTAAAGTAATGAATTACATCTTCTGCTAACGAATCAGAAGCCCCCCTGATATTCCCTATTGGGTGCATTACCTACTTTTATGTTATTGGAATAAAGCTTTATGGTGCGTACCTCACACAGCTGTACTTTCACTTGACCTTGTCTAGTAATAGTTTTATAATTTAGCAATCAGAGTGATTACAAGTTTAATCTGGAGGTCTATGTTTAAGTCAGACTTTTAGTGTTTGTGAAAATTAGTAATTTGTTTTTAAAGTATCAGCGATAATGATGGTGCTTCTAGGAACAGACAACCATAGATCTGTACAGCAAAAATACTTTTATTTTGGTCAGTAACTAAAAATTCATAAAATATTTGCTATTACATTTGTCAGTACATATCACAAGGGAACATACCTAACAAGCAGCCTTGGGGTAAATCCTGTAGCTTATACTATTATTCATGACTGATATTTACATAAATATTCAAAACCTGCATTCCATTTCTCCTTGTAATTCAAGTTTCTATTTACTAATATCACAGTGCTTCAAAAAGATACGATGTTCCCACAGCTAAGAGATGATAAAGCAATCATTTACACTGCAGAGTGAGACAGAAATGCAATCAAATGATCAAATTATCAAGAGTTTTCTACTACTATGCAACAATTTTCAACAATAGGGTAGTAACAACTTATTCCTTTGCCACTGTGGCATTTGCACGTAATTCGTACTTTAGCAGACCTCCACAAAAAGCCTCAGTATTAATGCTGTTCTTTAAATAGCAGCAGAGAAAATAATCCTATCATATAGCCAGATGGTAAAAGTGGCATTTAGAAATTATATTCAAAGTAGGTAATCATCTTTCAGTTCTATGTTAATAATAATGTATGCTTTTAACAAGCATGGTAAACATTTTGTGTATATCAGCGTAAAGAAATAATATGATCTGTTAGTATATACATAATGTAAGAACACAAGCTAATAGCTATAAATAGGTATAGAGAAAACAAAACATGTTTAGTTTGTGTATATCATTTAGCACAGAATTTAGACTTTTGCAAGCATTTTTTCTTTTTTAATTCATCTGATACCCTGGTAAGAAACATTAGGCACAGACATTTATTTTCTGGATCAAACCAAGAAGAATAGATTGTTTAAACGACTTGCACAGTATAAATATATAGGTAAAAACACAAAGAATCTTACCCGTGACCAAAATATGAAGCTTAGGTGTCCCAGGCTGCGTCCTACATGAACTCCAAGAAGAGCTAAACCCAAACCTAAAACTACTGTTCAATCTCAGCCTTACTACAGGAGTGGTCCCTCTCCACAAAGGTAGTGCCTCAACGGATCCTGGAAACTATCATCCCATAAGTCTCACTAGCTTGGTCTGCAAAGCTATGGAAAGGATCATCATGGACCTTATAAATAAAGATATTGGGGACCTGCAGACACTGGATCCTACCCAGTTCGGCTTTGTTAAGGGCAGATCCTGCCTATTGAACCTGGTCGATTTCTTTGAAACAGTCACCAAGGCCATTGACAAGGGGAAGGTGGTCCACACAGCCTACCTGGACCTCACAAAAGCCTTTGATACAATACCCCACTCAGGCATTATAGATAAGCTCACCAGCTTAAATATAAACCCCTATGTCACTAGATGGGTTGCAAACTGGCTCAAGGACAGAACCCACATGGTTAGAATAGCTGGAGCCATGTCAGACTCCAAACCAGTTACAAGTGGCATCCAAATATTTCGGAGGTACAGGCCAACATGGAAGATGACTGCAAACTGGGCACCATAATAGACTCTCCAGCCGACACAAGCATCCTCCAAAAGGGCCTCATAGAAACAGACAACTGGTGCCAGAGCCATGGCCTCAAGCTAAACGCCAAAAGTGTATAGTCATCCCTTGCAAAAATAGGTGGTAATCCATTAAGTACAGAAGAAGTAATTAGGACCTGGGGACCTAAGCTGATAGCAATCTCTCATTTGACAACCACGTAGCCAAAGTGGTTAGAAAAACATTTTATATAGCCCACCTAATCATGAAGGGATTCACATCTAGATCAGGGAGGTCATCATGCCTACTCATCCCTCATCAGGCACTTTTGGGATGTACCTTACCAGACACCTGCAGCAACTGGAAAGACCCCAAAAGTACCTCACCAAGAGGATCAAGGTTAAAGAAACTCCAGCTCTACTCAGTGGCATACCACTCAGAAAATCCAAATCCGAACCTCAGCACTGAAATAAATAGGACATGCTGGAGGGACAGATTCATAACCCAGAGGCTCCCTTCACTCTGAAATAAAATCCCAGTCCAGGTTAGGCAGAGTCCCTCATTGACTCTCTTCAAGAGGAATCTTGATGAGTGGATGGGAGATCGTAGGTTTACCCTGGTATCACTTCTGTGTCACTGTTAGACAGAGGCACAGTATACTAACCTTGAAAAAGGACCTAGCAAAATTAATTTAATATGGGTGGCTTACACTCTGGCTAGGCTTATAAATGCCCTAGGGCAGATAGCCTAGTATGAACCTATGAACCTATGAACCTATTAGAAATGAGAGCCTTATCACTCTGTAATGTACTTTTAGTAGTAGAAAATAAATGTCCCAGAGCCAGATTCAGGAAGCTGTATTTTCCATGCAGGAACAGTCTAGCCACTCCTGCACGGAATATGGCCACTGTGCGATTCAGGACAGGGCCGTCTTCATGTGCACAAGCGTCCCTAAACTGTTCCTGCACAGAAAAACAACAAATATGCAAATCATCTCATTTTCTGGTGAAAACCATGCAAATGAGCTGGTTTTGCAATCCACCAAGCTGCCAGGTCTCCACAGTGTCAATGCAGAAATGTATTCGGCTAGTCACCAAATACATTTCTGCATCTGACAAAACGGAGGAATGACAGCTCGTGGAAAAGCATGCATTATGTTTAATACATATGCCAATGGCCAAATATAAGGCCATTGGCATTAAAAACAGTTTTATTTTCTTATAAAATTAAACTTTTTTGGGGGCGATCTCGGCCATTTAAGCTTAGGGCAGCTGTGCAAATAGGATCCTGCCGAAAAAATGTCAATTTTAAGTTAATTCTGTATTTTGCCATTGTAGTCAATGACATGCAGAATGTAAACATTACCAGGGAGCACTGGTTGTCAAGGGGAAAGGATCCATTTTAGAGCAGTTACTAATGATCTACACACTGGGGTATGCAAATGAGGGAAGTTTTACTAAATCACAAATTTCCTCAAAGTGTTAGCTTGTACCTAACCGTACAGGTACAGGAATACAACAGTAAAAGTCTAAGAGCTGGATGACTTCATAAGGGGTGTGTCATGCTTGCTGTAAGCTCATTGGGGCTCTGTGGCCTGTGTTTGCCCTTAGCTAAGCACAGCTAAGGAAGGGGGTGTGTCAGATGTGCTTGTGGAGTGTGTACATAGCCTAAACTGGTGTACGCACTGTGCACCGGGTTCTAAACATAAACAAGAAAAAAAAAGAGGAAATGGCAGCACTGCTTACATTTCAGCACGGGGTATGTGAGGTGTGCCTTGGGCTAAAATAGGGAGGAATTGGAAAGGGGAATCAGCAGTAGGAAGGCAATCCAGGAGATCTAGCATAGCTGGCAAATGGAATGTATCAGAATCAGCCAAATACACAAGCATCAGCCCAGCACATTACTATAAACTATGCAAACACCTTCTGGCAGGATGGTATCAGACTCAGCCAAATACACATGCAGCAGCCCAGCATACTACTATAAACTATGCAAATACCTTGCAGACTGGATGTAGGGGAAACAGCAGTAGGAAGCCAATCCAGGAGAACTAGCACAATCATCCAAATACACATGCAGCATCCCAGCACACTACTATAAACTATGCAAACACTCTACAGACTGTTTTTTCCCCACAAATTCTACACCACTGGTGTACATAGATTGGGATTTATAACTTGGAAAACTAAATAAATATGTTAGAGGCTGCTGCTGCTTTTCTCCTTTGCTGACAACCGACCCACAGTGAGAAGGAGGAAAAGAGTGTACAGACCCAGGGTAACCTACCAAGGGCTACATGAGCTGGAGATAGCGCACTGTAGGGTGGACAGGGACATTCTACAGCAAATTGTTGAGCTGTGCCAGCCACACATCACACACAGAACTAATAGAGGGGAACCCATCCCAGTGGATACCAAGGTATGTCTAGGCTTAAGAATACTAGCCAAATGTACCTTCCAAAGACCAACTGGGGATATCATGGGGGTCTCACAGGCATCAGCATCCAGGGTAGTACACCATTTCCTGGATGCCATGACACCACATGCCAATGAGCACATTTATTTCCCCACCACCTGTGAGGTGTTGACCAGAAGTATGTGTCTCTCCCACCGTATAGCAGAATACCCTGAGGTAGTTGGTGCTATAGACTGCATGCACATCCACATCAAAGCACCACCCAGTGACGGGGATAGGGTCTACATAAACTGCCAGGGCTGCCCCTCCAGCAACTGCCAGGTCATGTGCGATGCCCAGGGCATTATCATGAATATGTGTGCTGGCAACCCTGGAAGCTATCACGACTCACACATCTGGCATTGTTCACAGCTGTTACAGGTGTTTTCCAGTGGGGACATTCCATATGGCCATCTAGAGGGGTATGCTGGCTATGCACTGGAGCTGTGGCTGATGACACCCATCACAAATGAACACACACCCAAACAAGAACACCATAATGAGGCACACACACAAACCGGAATCATTGTAGAGCATGTGTTTGGGATGCTCAAGTCATGCTTCCTCTGACTTGACATATCCGGTGGAACCTTGCAGTACTCTCCAGCTACATGTACACAAATGCTCATAGTATATGCCATGCTACACAATATGATCCTGCAGAAAGAGCTGCAGCAGCAACAGCATGGGGCAGGGCCTCACAGCCCCCGACTATTGCCAAGGCCAGCACAGGCACAGAGGGACTCGGAGAAGGAACATCCTGAGCCTGCCCATGTAGGCAGAAAGATACATGCCCAGTATGCCCAGGCCTTGGCAAAGAAGCAACGCATAGTATACACACTGATACTGTAGGGACCCAGGGACTGATACCTCTCTCCGACTCGCACATACAGTAAAAGTAATGCCAAACATGACACTACCGGTGCTTTACCATGTATAAGGAGTGTACTGCATGCATCTGACATAGTCAGCCATCCAGCACTGTCCTCAGTACTGGCCCAGCAACAAGGTAAGTCACTCTTCCTATCAATTACTGAATGGAGTAGTTTGTTTTCATATTTGTATGTATGATATAGATGCAAGCATGCAAGGAGATTGGGTAGCTGAATGGGATCGCAGTAGACAGCTATATGTGACAGCAGGAAATTCACAAGAAATACTGGTGTCAACATATTAGGCAGCACTACAGAAGGTGACAACTCCCACCGCAGTACATGTGATGGCCCAAATAACTGTGGGTGTCAATAGGTCACACACATGGATGTCAATGAGGGTCACATACCCACCACCAGCCTCACCCAGCAGGACAGGTGTAGACGACCATAAAAAAAGGCTGGTTTAAGGACCCCAAATGAAGGCAATGGTGAACAGCCCCCCACTAGACCTACACAGACATACTACAACAGGTCTGGCAGTTGCATTCTAGTTCTGAAGGGTAAGAAGTCTGAAACTGAAATTTATGCCATTAAGATCTAACATGTGTACTCTACTGATATGCTTCCTTTCTGCATGATAGGTCACAATACAATATGAAATGGAAGCCAACAGACTAAGGGAAATACCAGTAAAGTCACTGCAAATGTTTAAAGTCTACAGGTGTGCACTCCACACAATCACATGTAGAAATGCAGTAACAGATGGCCTGAAGCACTCTCAAATGGCCTACAGTCCTCTGGCAAAGGCCCATGCCTCACCCATATTGGCAATGGGGTCTAAACTAACAATATAACACAGTAAACAGAAAACAAATGGAAGGCCGTGTTGACACATGCCAGTAGCATGCCTCCCCATGTCCTACTGCAAGGACTGTGGACCAGGCCATAATTACTACTGGGATAAAGGCCCAACTACAGGGATACCTCTGAGATATAGCTTACATAATGTTAGGAAGAGGAGAGAATAGCAGTGGGGTGTAGAAGCATGGATGTCATGGAACACATTAGGTAGGAGTTCTAATCCTGGTCCTGGCAACTCTGAAAATGTGTGTGTGTAAGAGAGTATGCGTGTCTTTGTAGACGCTTAGTTCTGTGGTCATTCACACTTACTACACTTCTCTTACTCCTCCTTTAGCACTGCTGCTGAAGTCACTCACCTTCAAAGATACCTTTGGACAGCTCTCCACCATATAAGCTCTGTGGCACTTGTGATAATTGTGTAATACTATAGTGTAGAAAACTAGTTAGGTAAGAGTTCTAATCCTGGTCCTGGCAACTGTGAAAATGTGTATGTTTGTGTAAGAGAGTGTGTGTGGCTTTGTAGACACCTGATTTTGTGGTCATTTATACTTACTACTAGACCTTAACTCTCCTTTAGCACTGCGGCTGATGTGGTTAACCTTCAAAGATATCTTTGGATAATGTTCTGCCCATAATCTCTGTATTGCATATGGCAAATGTGCAACTATTTAATAGCAATAACTACATAGATAGGAGTTTGAATCTCATTCCTGACAAGTGTTTGTTTGTGTGTACATATATCTACATATAAATGTCGTATCTTAAAGATTGTGGCCCCATTTACATGCAGTACACTTCTCAGTGTCTGACTTTAGCAGTCCTGCAGATATCATTCACCTTAGGAGTACCTGTTGGAAACCCTAAAGCATGTAAGGTCAGTTGTGTGTGTGGTAATTGTGTAACATAATAGTCTGAAAACATAGTTAGAAAGAGGTAAGAACTTCATTCCTAGCAAACGTAAATGTGTGTGTAGTATAAAATATCACCCAATGCCAGTATTTTCAAGGGCTGGTGATGTTCCTCTCCTTAGAAGTACCTTGAGACAACATCCATCCTATAAGCTCCATGGTGCATGCGATAAATGTGTAACACTGTAG
>NC_056728.1:1194238638-1194246138 GCF_019279795.1 Protopterus annectens
TGACTTAAAGTCTAACATGACAGTGTTATGTGGTTGAGAAAACTGACAGAATTTGGAGTCGTATTAGATTTGTTGTGTTATTCACACATTTTTTTGTCTTTATAAATTCAGTAGCATACTGAGAGGATTGCAGTCAGTAAATGGTAACATCCATGTGTGTTTTTGACTTCATATTCCTCAGAAGAGCTATGTTACAACAAACCCTGTTACACCTCCATCCCCTAACACAACCCAAATTACACATAGCCCACAGACTCAGTGTGCCACTCAACAACAGCCAATAAGGCAAAACAACGTACCCAACACACTAGTAATAGCTGACTCCATAGTCAGGCACACTGATGTTCCACTCACCAGGCTAAACAAGGAAAAGGTTACTGTCAGTTGCCTGTCCGGTGCCAGGATCTACCACATAACCCATGCACTCAGTTCACTCCACAACAAGTACAAATATGACTCTGTCATTGTCCATGTTGGTGTGAATGACCTGAGACGTACCTCCCTGGACTACATGAAAAGAGACATGGAAGAGCTCTCTGATCTTATAGCCCAGGCAGGTATGACCCTAGCCCTGAGTAGCATTCTGCCATCACCCAAAATGATACCGCAGTACAAGGACAAAATGACTGACTTCAACAATTGACTAAGCTTCTGGTGTCATTCTAAGGGGATCCAGTATCTGTCTGCTTGGGATGACATGGTCGACAGACCATGATGCTTTGCCACAGAAGGCCTGCACCTGTCGCCATTGGGATTCTGGATACTGGCTAAGGCTCTTGCTGCCACTATAGTGCTATTTTTAGGCAGGGTTCAAATAACAAATTCACCACCATAACAGGAACAGGCAAGCAAAAACTGAGGGAAATGCTACTCAATACTAGAAATCTAAATCTCAAAATGCACTCACTCGAGGCACTCCTTATAATGGAGAACACCAATATCTGTGCAGTGACTGAGACCTGGTTCAAGGCTCCAGAAAGCACCCCTGCACTACCAGGCTATAACTCATACCACACTTTTCGGCCATGTAACCTGGACTGAAACACCAAAGGCGGTGGTGTGTCCATATTCATTAAGGATATCCACACCTCCAGGCTAGTTGCTCAGCATAATGCATCTGAGGTTATCCAAGTGCAACTAACTCTGGGAAAAACTGCAATCCAAATTGTAGCTTGCTGCAGGTCCCCCACCATGCCCCAGGATTCCCACTCCTCTTTTCTTAATGTACTGGAAAATATTAGGGTTCAACCAAACACCCTAATAATGGGCGACTTCAACTACCCCACCATTAACTGGGAAAACTACTCGTGTACCAACTCCTTAGCTCAATGCTTTCTGGAATTCATAAACTCCAATGCCCTAGATTAACTTATCCACACCACCACCAGGGGCAACAATATCCCAGACCTAGTCATTACCAACATGAGTGACCGGTGTTCCACACCTGAAGTCAACACCTCGTTGGTCCGATCCGACCATAAGCTTATCACTCCTGATATCCACATCCCGCCCCCACCCACCCCCATTAAAGAAACCACAGTAAAAAATGTCTCCAAAGCCAACTCCATGACAGAAGTGGTGAACTTCATGACACCCATGCAGCTGGACAATACAGTTACAACTGCTGAATCCTAAACAAATGCACTCTATAAGCACTTACACAAGTGCATAGATCGTGCTATCCCAAACAGAACCAAGATGCTATCCTCCAAAAAAAGGAAGCCAATCCGGTGGTCCCCTGCCATAAACAAACTGTACAACAGAAGGAAGAAACTGTTGCAAAAGAGAGTAAAATCCCATGAGTGGAAGAGCTCCCTGGTCAGACTCAGTAAGAAGCTGAGATCCCTTATAAGATCCTCCAAAGCTTACTACGAAAACAAAATTGCCACTAAATCCAAGGACAACCACAAAGCATTCTATAGCTAAGTCAAGAATCTAGATGGCAACATCCAGATCTGCTCTAAGTTACAGCACAAAGGCACAAAAATTACAGAACCAACTGATATTGCCAACATCCTGGCAGATAGGTTCACTGCTAACTTTACCCCCCTCTCACCGCCATATCTATACAGGGCCCATATCTATACAGGAAGAATGCAGATTCCCTGTAATCACAACTATGCAGGTAAAAGCTGCACTCTCTAAAGCCAAAAACACAGCATCCATGGGACCGGACAAAATCCCAGGCTGTGTTTTACACAAACTTCAGAACAAACTGGCTTTCCACTTAAGCACCATGTTCAATAATAGCCTCGCATCAGGTTTTGTGCCCACTGAATGACGCACAGCAACAGATATTCCACTCCTCAAAGGGGGAGCCACCACTGATCCCGGGAACTATCAACCTATCAGCCTGGCGAGCCTGGTCTGCAAGGCCATGGAACGTATCATCATGGAACTCATAAACAGAAATTGGTAACCTCCAAACTCTGGATCCCACCCAGTTCGGGTTTGTCATAAACAGATCATGCCACCTGAACCTGATCGACTTCTTTGAGGCAGTCACCAAAGCCGTGGATGAGGGTAAGGTGGTTCACACAGCCTATCTTGACTTCGCCAAGGTTTTCAACAGCATCCCGCATTTTGGAATTATAGCTAAACTCACTAAATTAGGTATAAATCCCTATGTCACAAGATGGGTTGCCAAATGGCTCACTGACAGAACCCACACAGTAAAAGTTACTGACTCCAAATCTGACCTCAATGCAGTGACAAGTGGAGTACCACAGGGTTCCATCCTGGGACCTCTCCTGTTTGGTATTTACTTCTCTGAAGTACAGGCTAACACAAAAGGCCTCTGGCTAATGAAGTTTGCAGATGACTGCAAAATAGGAGCCATAGTCAAGTCCCCAAATGATGTGGACATCCTACAGAAGGGCCTCACTGAGACAGATACCTGGTGTCAGAGCTATGGCCTCAAGCTCAATGCCAAAAAGTGCAGTGTCATCCCCTTTGGTAAAAACTCTGTACCCATGAACTACCACATAGGCAGCAATCTACTTAACACCAAATGCATGATAAGAGATCTTGGGACCCAGGTGGACAGTAGTCTCTCCTTTGATAGTCACATCGCCACAGTAGTCAGGAAGTCCTTCTTCATGGCACACCTCATCATAAAAGTGTTCTCATCCAAGAAAAAAGAGGTAATTGTTCCCCTCTACTCATCACTCATTAGATCCATTACAGAGTACAATGCCCCTTTTGGAATGTATCTCACAAGACATCTGCAGCAGCTGGAAAGGCCACAAAAGTACCTCACAAAGAGGATTACTGGCCTCAAACAAATGCCCTACACTGACGACCTCAAAAAAATCCAGCTTTACTCCATAGCATATTGCCTACTCTGAGGTGATCTCTGCCTAACATATAAAGCTATGTCAAACCCAGAGCTGTTGGACATGCTACACCTAAAGAAATCCCACTCCCACCGAGCTACATGCTCTAGGGACCTAAACATTGTCACCACAATAAACAGGACATGCTGGAGGGATAGATTCCTGTCCCAGAGATTTCCTATATTCTGGAACAAGCTACCCATCTATGTCAAGCAAAGTTTTTTATTAGCACTCTTCAAGAAAAATCTTGATGAGTGGATGGGAAATAGGAAATACACCCCAGGGATCACTTCTGTGTCTCTGCTCGACAGTGGCACAGGAAAATAACTTTCTTGGGTGGGGTAAGCTATGGAACCTTGCTGGCTAGGCTTACGTAGGCCCTTGGGCCAATAGCCTAGTACCTAACTATGAACCTATGAACCTATGAACCAGCATTTTTTCTGTTTATAACAACTATATGTCAATAATGGCCCTGTGTTTGTGCCTCTGTCCCCCAAGTCTGTCACCCTTTGTCCATATGTCATGCAGTTGTTGCATCTTTCGGCTTTTCCCGGTTAGGAGTCACCACAGTGGAACTCCGGTCCGCTAATGATTGGCAGTAGATTTTTACAGGCCGAGTTGCCAGCCCTGATGCACAACCTTCAACGAAGGTACGCCCATTCACGCATGTCTCCACACAGAAGGCCCTCTAGCGGAGAATTAAACAGAACAACATCTTACTGTGAGGCGACAATGTTACCTCAGCACCACCAACGCAGTCATGTCCATATGTCATGCAGTAAGAGATGGATATGTACGGTATGTCATTACTTACTGACATCATTCCTGATATCAAGCCAATGATATATCAGACTGCCTGATATGTTATGTATGGGAGGCCTTATATTTGAGGAAAAAACTGGGCATTCTGTTGTAGTCTGTACAGTCATGAGGTCTGTGTACTTATGGCGAATGTTGACAGAGTGTCAGTATTGTGTAGCAGTATATTGTGAATATGTTATTTGGCCTGTGTACAGAGTGGGGTAGATGTCAGTGTTCTTGGTCCTTTTCTATTTGACATTGCATGCTGCTCCATTTTCTGATACCCTATCAACTTATATGTTTGGAGGACCAGACTGAGACATGTCCCATTCCACAGTCAGGCATCAGACTACACTGTAAATTGGGCCAGTATATGCAGAGGTAGTGTGTGAGTGGCAAACACGATGATGGGTTTTGTTCACATAGTTCATATAGTGTTCTATTAATTAGGCTTACCATTATGTGACTGTGACTGTGTTGAGATTGGTTGTGGGTATGCACTTTCTCACTGGTGTCTATTACTCTGTGCTGTTACATCCCTGGAGTGCCTGTTATATTTGCAATTACATCTGTATTCCCCCATAGGAAAATTGAGTTAGTGTTGTGGCAGTCTGCCTGTAGTTTAGACAGTGCTTGGTGACATGCCTAGAAGGTTATGTCCAGATATTTGTCAGATGTATTGTTGCCTGGCCACCATAAGTGTTGTGTATTTCTGACAAAGCAGTGTGATGCTGTGAAGATGTATGTCACTAACTAGTGGGAAGCATGTGGGCTTGGGACTTGTGATCCTTCAGTTAATATATGTTAGGACAGACAGGAGGGTGTGATTGCATCAACTGTGTGAGCTTATCTACTAAAGTATTTGGGATATACCCCCATTTTTATGGCTTTAAACATCCCCTTTGTCAGGCTTGGTCCACATTTCTTGCACTAAGGAGTTCTGTGTGTGTGTGTGCTGATTCTTAATACTGCAATACTTACACAAGTAATTCCCCTTGCTAAGGTGTAAGAGTTTGGGTTTGAGGTATGACTCCACACATGTTACGGGCAAATTTTATATATATATATATATATATGTATATATATATGTATATATATATTTATAGTGTGTGTGTGTGTGTGTGTGTGTGTATATATATATATATATATATATATATATATATATATATATATATATATACACACACACACACACATATGTATATATCTATATCCTTTTTATGTGTAAATATGAGTGTTTTATATTCCTTCTCAGATGTAACTCACCATATTTATCTGATATGTGTATATTTAGATATAGAAACATGACTGATTCCACAGTGTTTTCACTAACAAGTATTAGAAAACTGTAGTACTCAAAGCAGTTTTTCACTATTCAGTATGTGTACTGAATGATATATTTGAAAAAGCAGCAGATATTCTTACAGCACAGATGGCTTTATTGGTTAAGTGCTGTAATTATAGTGTACAGGGTCCTGGGTTCAAGAGCTGTTTGTTTTGTTGCTGGGCAGAAGAATGGCTGATGGAGACAGGGTGATTAAGGTGTTTTAAAGTGGCTTTAAGCGGATTTGCATGGGTTTGCTCGAAGCTCAGCGCTGCTAACATATGGTTAAATGAATAGGCACTTACACCTTGTAGGCTTTGCTTACCTGTGCGCAAATTTGCTTTGCATTTACATTTAAGCAATGCTTAAATCTTCTAAGCATAGATCAGCCCTGGTAACCAGTGATCACATTCCAGTCTGATAAAATAGCAGGGTAATAACATCTTTAATAAGTGCATTTAATTCCATGTACATAACATGCTTCTGTGTGCTGTCATTACAGTAGCAAGGGGTGTGAGTATACTGCATGGGACACCTGAGTATACATGGGTAGTACCACAATCTTTTATATTTGTATTTGTTTCATACTTGGGTAGTATCCTAGGTTATATGCAGTCACTTGCATGTACTATATCATTATGTTACTACTTTTAACAGTGCTTTTCCAAGTAAGAGTAGATTGCAAATTGTAGTACTGGAACCATACACTCCTGCATGTAAAGCTGTATTGACTATCTTGTTCTTGGTGTTTGAGCTGTATGCTTTTATGTATCTCCGGTTGCATATTGATCTGATATGTTGATATTAACTGTAGACTACTATGTTTTTAGGACATGTCATTGAGGACTGCTGTCATGTAATAATGACATACCTTTCAGATTCAGACGGCTTTCAAAACATTCATCCTAATGTATAACCTGTTGGCTATGTACTTTTGTCTGTTCTCTGTACAGATGTGCAAATGTCAGGTATTGCTATGGCCATACTACTATGTCAGTGCCTACATTGCATTATTCTGTGGGCCTGACACTGCTGTTAGTTCTGACTTGTGGGACATTCCCTAATGTGGGCCTTGCCCCTTTTCCTTGCCTATGTGTGGGACATTACAGAGGTGGTGACCTACAGATTCACATACAGTAGGTGGCAATACATCACAGGACAGTACATGTGAAGACAGCCAACACCCATGGGGGACATCACCCCAGATTTGTGTACAGATTCTATGTCATCAGTGCTGTTATACACATGGTGGATTGATAGATTGACAGGGTTTGTGTGGATATGCATTTAGTGAGTAATGTCACGACTCACAATGATATGTCTCTGACATACCTCTCCTCTGGCCTACTGTCTGCAGATTGGCCACATATCTGCCTGTTATATTTTGCCTGTTCCCCAAATAGTTGGTGTCCTTGGTAAATCAGTCGTGGACTCTGGGAAATGCAGTCAGTAAATACTCCCATCTATTGGTATTACCGTGTCTATATCACGTTATCAAAAGTTTACTTAATCTAATCAATAAAGGTCGAACTTTATTGATCGATTAAGTAAAAAAATCAAATAACATAAAAAAAACTAATTAAAAAAAAAAACTAAATGGCGTAGGCAGGGGGCGCAAGCCACCCTGCACCCCCCACACCCCCCTACTTAAATATACCAACTCCAAGACCGCACTACATTGAGGTGAACAGAAATCTCCCCTTACGGAGATTTCTGTTTACTTGCACAATGTTCTTCACTTTCGATATTGTTGTGCCGAATGTGAAGTTGACCCGGTATTACCAACGTCATATTTCTCAAAAAGGAAAATACAACAAACCCAATCTCATCTGCAGCTGTCGCAATGTATGACAGCAGTATGTTCAATCTACCTTTGTCTTTGTGCTTCTGTTCACACCTAGTGATATAGGGCTTAATACCTAGCTTAGTGAGTTATTGCATGATTCCTGAGTGGGGAATGTTATCAAAGGCTTTGGCCAGATCAAAGTAGGCTGTATGTGCCACCTTGCCTTCATCCACAGCTCAGGTGACTGACTCCAA
>NC_056728.1:1194251138-1194426138 GCF_019279795.1 Protopterus annectens
GCTTCCCTTATAATTTTTTGGAGGGGTGCCGTGTTGTCAGATGTGCAACTGAGTATGGAGTCATTTGTATACTGTATTAGGGAGGCCTGTTATGTGGATGTTTGATGGGTGTTGATGAGAATGTTTTTAGCATCTTATTCTTTCTTGTCTTTACATGTCAATATCAGATTCTTGATCTGTGGTCTATCTGCAAAAAACATCTTGTAGTATCAGATGTCGTATTTCTCCCTCTTTGGATGTATTAATGAAAAATCTCTGTCAGACTTAGCCATTGATAACATCGCATATAATTCTACATTTTGTAATGACTGTCACTGTTTTTTTTTTCAAATGTTGAAGTTTTATCCATTCACATTTCTCTACCATTCTTTTCCTAAAACCTAACCTGCTACATCCTGCTAGGCTTAATTTACTGCCAGATATGTAAGCTGCAACTCTATCCATAATTCAGTAAGGCGCATGACTGTACTTTTACCTACTGATTTCTTGCCTGTGGCTAAGCTCATACCTTAAGTGGGACTACTTTAATCAAACGAAAGTGGAATGTGTTGAATACTAATCTGTCGACACATAAACAGCAAAACGCGGAAACGTCGAATGCACTAAATAGCAAAATCGGAAATGTCGAATTGCCATAGTTGGCCCGTTGGCGGTACAGCTCCGTAAGGTAAGTGTGCGATAGTTATGGACCTTAGGGTTAGGGTGCGGGTTAATGTAAGTGCATAGATAGGTAATGTATGTAAGGTTTAGTGTAGGGTTTTGTTAAGTGTATGTGTGTGTGGAATACTTATTTTATGTGAGTATAGTTCTGTAGGGTAAGTGTGCGGTAGTTATGGACCTTAGGGTTAGGGAGTCGTTAAGGGTAGTGCATAGATAGTTGTGTATGTGGGGTTTAGTGTAGGGTTACAAGTGGGGTTTTGGTGCTTTAATTTAGGGTTAGTAGTAGGGTTTTGGTTAGTGTACGTATGTGTTTTTTGTTGCTGTGTTTGTGTAGGTAGTATGTTAAGGGCAGTGGGGTTGGCTGACTATTGCGGTTTCGATGTTTAAATTTTGTGGTTTTGCATGTTCGACGTTATCGTGTTTCACTGTTTATGTGTCGACAGATTCGTATTCGACGGATTCCGCTTTCATTTAATTAAAGTAGACCCCCTTAAGTAGGTAGTACAACACCAAGACAGTGAGAATTCAATGATCAGGTTTACAACACTGACCAACTCTAAAGAATTTATCATGACTGTAACACAGCTACACCATTCATCTCTCTTGTCCACAGATCTCTAATTTCTTCACTGCCTTTTGTATCTGTGCTGTGATTTTAAACTATAGCTAGTCTTAACATTTAGTTATAAAATGCTTATCTGTATTTAAAGATCTTTTAGAAACAGCTGAAGTTTAAAATGGTGTGTTTTTATATTTAAGCAGCATGGTATGCTGTCTGCATGTATGAAAGTAAATAACCACAGAAGGTATTTAAACCAAAGATTTCTTAGTTCTGAATTCTGACTTGTATACATAAAGTATTATAAAAACAATTCCGTCCAGATCTCAAATCCATATTGCTCTTTTTTTAGAATTTTTATTTACATTTATTTTTTTTCTAAAGCTTGTGTGCTCAAGTGCTCAAAATGTGACATTTGTGCTAATTGTGAGATTGCAGTGCTCTAGTGAAACAGCACAAGAATTTTTTTTTTCATTTACTCACTTACTTATTTAGAATGATCTCTGTTTCTCAGAGTTAGCATAACCTAGCTGTGAAAATACATCTCTCTCTCTCTCTCTCTCTTTTGTTAATATACGGTTCTCAGCAACCGTATTTGTGATGCTGATTTTTGTGGCACAACTACTGAAATGTAAACATTAGAATCAGCAGTAATGTTTAGCAAGCCTCAGAGTGCCGTGTTTACACAGCTGTTTTTAGGAATGCTCCTGACATTAATACTTTTTTAGTAGTTTACAATTACTTGGCTCAACAGAACAGTTTTGTGGTATATGGGAGAGCAGGTAAGATCCAAGTAACACTGCTAAGATGGACCTGTCTGTGTTTCTGTGGTGATAGTGGGGACACATTTATTTTATTACGTTGCACCCCTCTCAAAATAGCAAAAATACACAATCTTCTGATTTTGATTAGCAAAGTTGGTTAAAACAATTGTTGAGCAGTTCTTGTGTAACTACATATAGAAACTGTTATGCAGATTTCTGATACTTCTACAGTATCTTTTTAAATGCTAGTTCATAAGAAATTAAGTTTGGCAACAAACTAAGTTGTCCCGGGACATCTTCATGGGGGGGGGGTTAGGTTAATATTAAGGGGAGTTAAGTGGGTTGGGGAGCTGAAAGGGTTAAGTGGAGGCAGGAATGGTTGGGAGGAAGTGAGATAATGATAGGGAGGGGCTTAAGAGGTTTAGTCTAGTGTAGTTGGGTTAAGCAGTTACATTTTGGCGTGAACTTGGTATTGCAAGTCCTACGTCCAGGACGACCTTTGGGTGCTGGTGTGGTCAGGTAGGCCTTGGAATGATGGGTTAGCTAAGAGGTGGGTAAGGCTTGATGGTTTAGAGTGTCTTTGAGTAGGTTATTTATTTATTTTTATCTCTTTCTTCCCCTCTTCTATATGTATATAGGTATTTTAAAATAGGAGAAACGATATGTTTAGAAAGGTCTCGTGAGGCATTAGCTTTATTGTTGGTGGCGGGATGGTTAAGTCACTGCTTGATGAGGAGTTTGTTCCGTGCTCTTGCCTGGGGGGGGGGGTTGGTATTCATTGGTGGTGGGTGTAGGCTGCCATATATGTCTTGATGTGGGCTACTCGTGGGGAAAGGTTCTTCCTTCTGTGAGTTCCATACAATTTTGTTTATCAATGGAGGCTGCCATTTGAGAGAAAAATAGCTAAAGACTCAAAAGACAATCATAAGGCCTTCTTTAGCTATGTTAGAAACCTGGGAGGAAACTCCCAGATATGCTCAGAACTAGTTCAAAATGATGTGAAGATTACTGATCCTACAGACATTGCCAACATACTGGCTGACAGGTTCAGTGCAAACTTCTCCCCTCCCCAAAAGGAGAGATATCTATACCAAGCGATTGCAGCCCCCAAACATCTCCAACGCCCAAGTGAGAACTGCTCTCTCCAAAGCAAAAACACAGCATCCATGGGACCTGATGGTGTCCCCGGCTGTGTGCTCCACGAACTCAACGAGAATTAAACCCACAGCTAGGACAGCTGTTTAATCATAGTCTTACCTCTGGATACATACCCAGGAGTGGCACACTGCAACTGTGGTCCCACTTCACAAAGGCGGTGCCTCCACCGACCCTGGAAATTACCGCCCATTAGCTTGACAAGCCTTATCTGCAAAGCCATGGAGAGGATCATAATGGACCTCATAAATAAAGACATAGGAATTTGCAGACTTTGGATCCATCCCAGTTTGGCTTTGTCAAAGGCAGATCATGCCTTCTAAACTTGGTTGACTTTTTCAAACAGTCACCAAAGCCATTGATGAGGGAAAGGCAGTCCATACAGCCTACCTCGATCTGGCGAAGGCCTTTGATACAATACCCCACTCGGGTATCATTGAAAAACTCATCAGCTTAAATGTTAACCCATACATCACAAGATGGGTTGCAAACTGGCTGAGTGACAGAACCCACAGGGTCAGAGTTGCTGGCGCCATGTCAGACTCAAAGCCTGTCACAAGTGGTGTACCACAGGGCTCAGTCCTGGGCCCACTCTTGTTTGGCATCTACTTTTCCAAGTACAAGCAAACACAGGAGGGTTATGGCTGACAAAGTTTGCAGATGACTGCAAACTGGGCGCCATAGTAGAAAACACATCTGACACAGATATCCTTCAGAAGGGTCTCACAGAAACGGATAACTGGTGCCAGAGCCATGGCCTAAAGTTAAATGCCAAAAATGCATAGTCATACCCTTCGGGAAAAACAAGGTTACCCCTAGCTACCAAATAGGTGGCAATCCACTGAGTACAGAAGAAGTTATCAGGGACCTGGGGACCCAGGTTGATAGTAGTCTGTCATTCGACACCCATGTAGCTAAAGTAGTTAGGAAGACCTTCTACATTGCCCACCTTATCATGAAGGGATTCTCATCTAGATCAAGGGAGGTCATAGTCTCCTATACTCATCACTCATCAGACCAATGATTGAGTACAATGCCCCATTCGAATGTATCTGACCCGACACTTGCAGCAGCTGGAGAGGCCACAAAGTTCCTCACCAAAAGGATAAAGGGTCTCAAACATCTGTCCTATGCTGCCCGACTGAAAGAACTCCAGCTCTATTCAGTCGCCACCGCTTGCTCAGAGGTGACCTTTGCCTAACATACAAGGCCATGTCAAACCCAGATTTGATGAATATGCTTCACCTCAAAAAATCTAGATCCGTCAGAGCCACAAGGGCGGGAGACTTAAACCTCGACACGGCTATTAATAGGACGTGCTGGAGGGATAGATTCATCACCCAAAGACTCCCTATGCTGTGGAATAAAATCCCGGTATATGTGAGGCAGAGCACCTCGCTGGCCTTGTTCAAGAGAAATCTTGACCAATGGATGGGAGATCGCAGATATACCCCAGGGATTACCTCAGTGTCACTGCTCAGCAGAGGCACAGCAAAATAATGGGCATAGTTCCCCATACTAAAGGGGTGGCGTAAGCCACAAAACTATGGGCTAGGCTTGTAAATGCCCTCGGGCAGATAGCCTAGTATGAACCTATGAACCTATGAACCTATTCCCCGCTGTGGTGGCCGGTTTCGCGGGCTCTGGGAGAAGGTGCAGAGATGACTGTCAAGGCGCATGCACTCTAAGAATGTGTGCTGTCGTGTGACACATTCCAAGTGTTTATCAGAGTGTGAGCGAACCCACCCGGTGCCAGCGTGATGGGAGGTGCGTGCCTTACTGTCACTAAATGGTTGTTATAAAAAAAAAAAAAAAAAAAAAAACTTCAATGAGGTTTGCCAATGCGGTGTTGGGACTGCAATGTCTGCATGGGGGGAGGTTGCTGCGACGCATGAGTTGCGTTGCCTCCGGTGGTGCTGCTGGAGGATGAAGTTCCAGTTTCCTTGGGCGATGGATGTTCAGGTGTGTTTGGCAGGTCTTGTTTTTTGGCTCTGTGGGAATGGGTGCTGTGTCAGTGGGGACGGAGTGCGCGCCATGCCTGTCTGGGGCTTTTCTCAAGGAAATGGAAGGGAGGAGAGGAAAAGAGGAGTCTTAAATTGGCGAGGCGATTCCATTGCCTGTTTATATTCTTTGTCTGCTACTCGAGTTGGGGGATTTTCGGGGGGGGGGTCAGCGTACCGTGACCAATGTGAAGTATTTCCTTGGTGAAGTCCCAAGTGTTTCCCGGGCTCTGAACAAAGCAGTGTAGCTGTTATTGCTGTGCATGCTTGGTGGTAGTGATGGCTTTCAATTTTAAGGGTTGTGGGATTATGACCTTTCATGGGAATATTTTATTTTATTATTTCTTTCATGGGAATAAATCCTTCGTTCATGCTGCAATCTAGGTATTGAAGCACTTGGATGTGGGTTTCTGGTGGAGTCGTACTGAAGTGGTTGATGACGTTTGTAAAGCAAGGAACATGTATTGGACTGTTGAGAGATGGAGCAGTTCAGGCTGTGTGGCATGTCTAATTTTCCTGTAGCAGCTCGGTGAGCGTTCTTGTAGAGGACATGTTTGAGAGACATTTGGGGAATTGTGCCAGAAGTTACTGTGTTTTTTTTTTTTTTTTTTTTTTTTCTATTGGGGGCTGAGGTCTGGAGAGGTTTCAGTGGACTTGGTCTGCTCACATGCATTTTCTGAGGGAAAGGAGGTCTGAAGCTTGATGGGGTGGCTTCTGGTGACTTCGGTTTTTGGTTTGCCTGTAGGCCATGGCTTTCGGGGTGGTTTTGTGTGGAGCTCATGCAGGATTGCTGGTTTCAGTAGTGGGTCTTCCTGTTGGTGGCTTTCACCAGCTTTGGGCAGCAGGGTGTTTCGCCATTGGTGGTTTCTTTCCCAGGGTGCATTTTGTCTATGGTAATAAAGTAAGTTGGCTCGGGTATAAATAAATCTAGAAATAATCACTGAAATTACAATAAAATATTAGAATGCTCAAACTGTTGAATTGCTGCCCATAACAACATGATTTCAGAATCAAGTCAAAACAGTGAGATAAATGTTCTGTTAGCCAACTCAGCCAGATATTACTAGGACTGATAGCATTGGAGGTTCACAGGCATTTAGAGGATTCCATGAGTAAGGGCTATTGTTACGGAGTAGTTCTGCCTTTCCAGTCTGCCTCGTAGTTCTCGTTTCCTTGACTGTTTTAGATGGGTAGCGAGCACACCAGAAGGTGGACGGTTATATGTTGTCAAATGAAGCAAAAAAAAAAAAACCTATTGATTATCTGTCTTAGCCTTTTTTTTATTTTTTATTTATTTATTTTTTTGCAGTAGTGGGGGCTGGAGGGAGCTGTGATGGCCATTTCGTAGGGTGGAGGTTGTTGCCACACATGTGATGTGTATATAAAAAAAAAAACAATAATCCTTTTGTTCTTACCATTTAAATAAGATGAGATAATTCACGTATGCCCTATTCTGCTCTGAAAAAGCTAGTTTCATGTGATTAAAGTAAATATCCATCCGGGTGGGAGAGGTCCAAGCCTAGACTTAAACCATTAAGTGAAACTAGACTTGAACAGAAGTAGATAAAAAGTTGTAAAAAACAATGGATTGAGACAGTGGATTTAAAGATGGTATGTTTTACTTATATGACTTCTCCTTCTAACAGGCAGAATAATAAAGTAATCACAAATATTTCAGGAACATGGCTCTTGGGAAAATTAAAAAAGTTATAATAAAAAAAAAATACTTCACAGGCAGGACAAAACAGAAATGAATAAGAGAGGCACTGCACTAGGAACAAATGTGTTATATGCATAGCTGATGCAACAAGGAGACAACACTAGATATGAATATGATTTGTCTTTATTTGTCTTTATAGAGGAGAGTGCAAAGTTCTCCAAATATGTGGATTTCATGGGTAGGTGGTTTGTATCCTATTTGCTTGACACTGTCTCTTACATGACTGTGCCTAAGAAATCATTCAGCATCATCCATTTGGTTATAGCTGCTTTGTCATAGATGGGAGTGGCATTGGTATATTTCCTCCCAGGTTGGCAGGAGAGGTTGTCCATGAAGGTGCCTTGGAATGTATGACATATTTTGGATGCTTTACATGTCTTTTTCTTTCTTTCAGATGGGGTCATGGAACACTGCGGCGGTAATTTGGAATAGGTGGGTATAAGGTGGAGCCTGCTCGTTACTATTAGAGAGTTTAATTTGTCCTTTTCTTTGTAGATGGTGGTGTAAGACTGATCACCACTAGATCTATATGTCATGTGTGTTTACTCATTATGACAGGAGTTAAGAAATTAAGAAAAATCCCACTTTGGGGTGGGGGGTAAATGTCACGAGGAAAAGGTAAAATGGTATACCTTATGGGACGTTATTATTATCATACCTCCCAGATAAGAAAAATTGTGCATACCTTTTAAAAAATCTGAGCTGTGGAGCAAGTCTATTTAATTGTAAAAAAAGAAAAAAAAAAGCAGATGTTACCCTGTACTGTGTTTACAAATAAAGAAGAGATACACTTGCAGAAATTTCAAAAAAATGGAGTTAATGTTAATTTCTTATTTATGAGGTTCACCCAATATCAAAATGGAGGAGAGGGTATTACAATTTTCTATTTTTATTTCTTCTTCTTTTTGGCTATAGCATTACTTGTAATGAACATGAGAAGGGCAGAGTTATAAAATTGTATGTAGTACTTTTTTTCAGATTATAAATAATTGTGTGCTTTTACTTTTCATATTTCCAGCAGAAGCATGCAGAGTGAATTGGCATTTCATACCTTTTGGCCAGGAAATTTTGATCATTATATACTTTCCCTTCAGTTTATCCATTTATTCGTGTTATTTTATTTGTTTCATTTACTTATTTTGAGAGGGAAAGTTCATTACTGTGAGCTGTGAGTATTATATTGGGTATGAAGATTGTACAATCCTATTTCAAGGATTCATAAAGAACCCTGCTGCTCACTTTAAGGGCTGCAGTAAAAAGGCCCTGTTTCCATTAGATGTTATTTTATGATTTAGAGACATTAGCTACATGAGGAAATACCTCATTATAGGTTAATTTGCATGTCTCTGAATCACCAGTAACTACAGTGAGTGCAGATCAGCACTTTCTGCAGTAGTTAGTGGTGGCGGTCACATGATATTAGTACAGGCACCCCTTTTATTTACTGTCCCACTCACAATACACAAATTTGAACACACATTTACACCCCACACCTCTCCCCGTGCTCTCAGAACATCCCACGCATCTCTTTTTCTTGACCCTGTACATTACGGATAATTTTCGACAGTAATTAATTCCATACCCTAGCATTTATATTTGTCGGAGACATAGTTTAAGGTCACCCTTGATTTTGCCCATTCTTGCACTACAGAGTTGAGTGGTATGCTACTGTTCCTGAGCCTGCCCCCATGCATCAGAAACCATTTCACACATGAAATAATGCCTGAGATACCCACCATATATAAAAAAAAAGGAAACTGTTGCATTAGCTTATCAAATACCATAACAGGTTAGTGCTGAGGTTTACAGTGGCAAGACTGAAGGGTTTCAATCCCTCTACACCCCCCTTTGTAGTTACCTTTTTTGTTAGCTCTTTTCTTTTACATGGTATCCTGAATATCTAGTGGCAGGTCGGCTGACTAATATCCTCAGTGGGAAGTGGAAGGATACATGGTTATAGTACCTTTTAGTTCCTTTAAAGCACACAACTTGATAGCAACTCTGGTGCCTACTGATACCTCACACCATTCTTTCATTCTTTTTTTTTTGATTAAATGCTTGTATGGAACACTGTATAGTGTATCCTTGGTATCTAGTATTTCCTACATCACTGTTATGTGTAAACACCTTTATAGAACAAGACATTATTCCTGGTGGCTGATGCCCCCTCCCCTGACCAGATTGGAAGTAATCCCTGATGGCTAGTGCTTTCCCCAACCCAATGTTGCAGGTTTTGCTTATTAGCAATGAAGTAATGAAATTCATGAAGACCCCCCCCCACAAAACCTCCTCCCAATCATAGACACACTCATCCATTCACACACACACACACACACACACACACACACACAAGACTATTTAATCTACCCTCTCACTAACCCCCTACAGCTACCTCCCAGACACACACAAAGTCACACATAAACTTACATTTGCATCCACTTATATATATATTCATGTACTTACCCCCTAACAGTAACTGATCACTGAACTCACCATCTCTTACCTCTACAATGATGGATGATCACGGTCTATTGGCTGTGGTCATTACTTTGACCAGCCAGTAGCAGCCATATTAGATAACTCTGCTGAACAACCATGTGCAGTTACACAAGGAAAGTACATGGCTAATTAGCCTCTACCCAGACTACCCCATTTACAACTATCACGGCCGTGGAGAAAGCCCATTGTGGATTTGCATGTTTTGAGCAAAAGCACTGTAACAGGGCTGTCTCTGTATTTGAAAAAATGATCACATGGTATACAACTCATGCATACCTCACAGTTAGTTTTATTAATTTTGTATCATGTTTTGTGTGAATTACTTTGGATATTAGATAATCATTTTTTTAGCCTTACAATGCTAATAACCAACAAAATTTCACAATTCAATCTGACACCATTACAAAACTGCTTTATGATGCTTACAAATGAATCTGTTATTCATACTGGCAAAAAAAAAAAAAAACTATGTTATCCAACTACTTGTGAGAGAGGTTGAGCTGCTATTAAAAGTATAACTAAAATACAAATGAGCATGATGACATTATCTGCCTTATGGGGCTAAGGTTTTTTTCCATAAAGAAAGGCACAAAGTATGAAGCATATTCTAAAGAACAATTATTGTAAGAAAATGAACAGAATACAAGCACAAGGAACTTTTTATTGCTTGAACTGCAGGTGCTGTAAGTATGTCAATCAAACTGCAGTGCTCAGATATGTTCTCGTATGTCATTTGTATTAATAGAGAACATCTACTCATTTCTATATTGCTAACACTAAATACCTACATACATTCTGTGTAGGCAAATTCAATAAGGAAATTAAAAATGAGAATAGCTTTCTGATATTAAAAAGAAAACTCATTCTAATTCTTTTTTCAAACTCATCTAAGAAAAGGTATTAAACACAAATCCATATTAGTTCAAGAATTCAAGAATATATTAAATAAAATGTGAAAATTGGAGATAAAATAACTGAATACGAAAACTTTCAGTATTTTGTAAAAACTATTTCTTTGTCAGCTACTAATGAAACTGACACACTGAGGCCTGAGCATAGATTCAGAGGTTTTTTTTTTTTTTTTTTGTTATTATTGATTTAAACACCTGATAAAGTTATTGTGAAAGACACTGAATTTTACATCATCTGACTATTGTATCTAGCAATAAAGATATTTATGTGGCTTTTAAAAGATGATTTATTATATTACGTGTCTAATTTGTTATCCTGGCTTGGTTGTACCTGCAATAGAACTATGTTTGCCATCCCACCAGTATTACTGCAGATTTACTTATACTTTAGCAGCATTAGTAGGTTCTAATATCTCATTTCAAAATCAGTAAAATTATAATTTTAAATATAAAAGATTATTTACGTGCAGATAACTTTTAAAAAGTCAGATTAATTTAACAAAAATTAGTATAGTGTTAAAATGAAAGGGGATAATAGGCTGCTGTGAAAGTATAAGGTATTTCCATATATATATATATGTGTGTGTGTGTCTGTATATACACATACATATGTGTGTGCACGTGTGCACACCCATATATATGCTAGTGTAGTCCAGTTTTCAGGTTAGTGCTGAATTCAGGGCTGTGTTACAAGTCTCTCTGTTTGCCCATAACACCTTACTTCGATAGAAGGAAGTTTCTCTGTTCAGCTGTGAGAGAGGGGAGCTTTGAGCAGCCTATCTGTCCCAGGAGGAGTGGTATCAGCCCAGAAATTAGTAGTTTATTGGCCATTTTGGGCTAATTTCTATCTCTTTCATTTCACTGCTATAGAAACCACATTTGCCCAGTTTTGCACGCCGGGCATTTCCGGTTAGCTAGGGTATAACTATTCCCGGCTCCACAAAGACTCCTCTTCAATTTTTCCCTTGGAACTAGACAAACTTTCAACTTAAGCACTCAAACCATTCATTTCTCAGCCTGGCACTTACTCAAAACTCATAGCAAGCACTTATAAACCCTAGCACTAGACTCCCCTATACTGTACAGGAGGATAAAGTTCTATATTTGACCTTACCAGCCAATCAGTAAAACAATTCACTGTACCTATCCAGGCATGTCCAAAGGGCAGTTTCAGGTGTACTCTCCAGTCTAACTGGTGAATCTGGGCATTTTGAGGCAATGTTACAACTGCCTCATGTACACAGACAACCCTCTCCTCCTACCATCAAACACTAATACATGTGAGAGATGCAATTATACAGCCAAACTGGAGGCTAAGCTCTCTCAATACAAGACTGATTCAGACAGTCAGGAGGAGAAGGGAAATACTTGCATCACACCACCAGTCTCAAATAGACTCATTAAACCAGTACCGGCAAAAAAACACACATAAATACACAAAAACATACTTGGAGGCTCTAAATAAAAATCTGCAAAAGCAACAGAGACCACCAAAGCAGACATCCAAGTGACTTCCACCCCCCCAAAACAAACCATGAAACACATACTTCACAAAACCAGTGTGCCACGCAATCACAGCCCTTATGGCAAAATAACATACCCAGCACACTAGTAATAGGTGACTCTACAGTCAGACACACTGATGTCCAACTCACTAGGCTGAACAAGGAGAAGGTATCTGTTAGCTGCCTGTCAGGTGCCAGGATCCAACACATAACACAAGCACTCAGGTCACTCCACAACAAGTACAAATACGAGTCTGCCATTGTCCATGTTGGTGTGAATGATCTGAGCCGCACCTCCCTGGACTACATGAAAAGAGGCATGGAAGAGCTCTCTGATCACATAGCCCAGGCCGGTATGACCCTGCCCCTGAGTAGCATCCTGCCCTCACCAAGAATGATACCACTGTATAAAGAAAAATTTATCAGTTTCAAAAATTGGCTATGTTTCTGGTGTCATTCAAAAGGAATCCAGTGTCTGTCCACCTGGGATGACATGCTCGACAAGCAACGATGCTTCGCTAGAGATGGCTTGCACCTGCCACCCTTAGGCTTTTGAATACTGGCCAAAGCTCTTGCCACCCCCATAGTGCCTTTTTTAGGCAAGAATCAAAAGACAAACCCACCGCCGTAAATAGCACAAGTAACAAAAAACTGTGGGTAATGCTACTCAATGCCAGAAGTCTAAACCTCAAAATGCACGCACTCGAGGCACTCCTCAGTATGGAGAAAATCAATATATGTGCAGTAACAGAAACCTGGTTTAAGGCTCCAGAGAGAACCCCAGCACTACCAGGCTACAACTCATACCATACATTTTGGCCACAGAATGCAGACTGAAATATAAACGGTGGGGGCGTATCCATATTCATCAAGGATACCCAGACCTCCAGGTTAGTGGCACAGCACGATGCTTCAGAGATCATCCACATGCAACTAACAATGGGCAAAACTGCAATTCAAATTGTAGCTTGCTACAGATCACCCACCATGTCCCAGGACCCCATTTCTGCATTTCTGGAAACACTGGGAAACATAAAGGTTCTACCAAACACCCTAATATTGGGTGATTTCAATTACCCAAACATAAACTGGGAGAACTACTCAAGTACTAACTCCCTTTCCCAACATTTCCTAGAATTTATAAACTCAAATGCACTGGATCAACTGGTCAACACTCCCATCAGAGGTGACGACATATTGGACCTGGTCATAACCAACATGGGCGACCGGTGTTCCACACCAGAGGTCAACACCTTGCTGGTTAGATCTGACCATAAACAAATCACTCTGGATAGCCACATTCCGCCCCCACCCCTGGTCAAGGAAATCACCATGAAAAACCTTATAAAAGCAAACTTCACATTACTTAAGACCGAGGTGGAAAGTTTTAAAGCCCCCATGCTAAAGGATAATGCTGTCGAAGCTGCAAAATCCTTTACTAATGCATTCTATGGGCACCTACAAGAATGCATGAATCAAGCAATCCCAAGCAAAACCAAGACTCACTCCTCCAGCAAAAGGAAACCAGTCTGGTGGACCCCTGCCATAAACAAGCTATACAACAGAAGGACAAAACTAGTACAGAAAAGAGTAAAATCCCAAGAAGGGAAGATATCCCTGATCAGTATCAGCAAGAAACTACGATCCCTCTTAAAATCATCCAAGGCTAGCTTCGAAAGAAAAATTGCCAAGGACTCCAAAGATAACCACAAGGCATTCGTTAGCTATGTCAAATATCTAAGTGGCAATGCTCAGATCTGCTCAGAGTTAGTGCAGAATGGCACAAAATCCACTGAACCGACTGATATTGCCAACATCCTGGCAGACAGGTTCAGTGCAAACTTCACCCCCAAAAGGGCCCATAACCATACCAGATGAATGTACAGCCCCTGAAATTACAGACACTCAAGTTAAAACAGCCCTCTTCAAAGCCAAAAAAACAGCATCAATGGGATAGGATGGTGTCTCAGGCTGTGTCCTACACAAGCTCAAAGATGAACTAACCCCTCACCTAAACACACTGTTCAAACTCAGCCTCTCCACAGGCTATGTACCCATAGAGTGGAGCAAAGCAATGGTTATTCCGCTCCACAAAGGTGGAGCCACAACAGACCCTGGGAACTATCGCCCTATAAGTCGGATTAGCTTGGTGTGCAAGACTATGGAGCGCATCATCATGGAACTCATTAACAGAGACATTGGGAACCTCCAAACACTGGATCCTACCCAGTTTGACTTTTTTTAAGGGAAGATTATGCCTCCTAAACCTGATGGACTTCTTTGAGACAGTTACCAAGACTATAGATGAGGGAAAGGTGGTACACACAGCCTATCTAGAGCTTGCAAAGGCCTTCGACACCATACCCCATTCTGGTATTATAGACAAGCTCACCAGCCTGAACATAAACCCCTGTGTCACAAGATGGGTTGCCAACTGGGTCATGGACAGAACCCACATGGTGAGAGTTGTGGGAGCTAGGTCCAAATCTAAACTGGTTACAAATGGCATTCCCCAGGGCTCAGCCCTAGGACCCCTCCTGTTTGGCATATACTTCTCAGAGGTACAGGCAAGCACAGGAGGACTATGGCTGACAAAGTTCGGAGACGACTGCAAACTAGCGTCTATAACTGACTCTCTCACTGACACAGACATCCTCCAAAAGGGTCTCACTGAGATGGATACCTGGTATCAATATCAAGGCCTCAAGCTAAATGCCAAAACATGCATAGTTATCCCCTTTGGAAAAAACAAAGTACCCACAAACTACCACATAGGTGGTAGTCTCCTAAATACAGAAGATGTAATAAGGGATCTGGGGACCCAAGTAGATAGTAATCTCTCCTTTGATAATCACATTGTCAAAGTGGTTAGAAAATCCTTCTATGTGGCCCACCTAATCACAAAAGGGTTCACATCCAGATCAAAAGAGGTCATTGTGCCCCTCTACTCATCAATCATCAGACCCATCATAGAGTACAATGCCCCATTTGGGATGTACCTTACAAGATACCTGCAACAGCTGGAAAGACCACACAAGTACCTCACCAAGAGGATCACTGGCCTCAAACAGATGCCCTATGCAGCTCGACTGAAGAAACTCCAGCTGTACTCGGTTGCATACCACCTACTCAGAGGTGATCTCTGCCTGACATACAAGGCCATGTCCAACCCAGAATTGATGGACATGCTCCACCTAAAGAAAACCATATCCCCTTGAGCCACAAACTCTAGGGATCTAAACCTGACCACAACAATAAATAGGACATGCTGGAGGGATAGATTCCTGTCCCAGAGACTTCCCATGCTTTGGAACAAGATTCCAATCTACATTAGGCAGAGTTTCTCACTAACACTCTTCAAGAGAAGCTTTGATGAGTGGATGGGAAACAGAAAGTTTACCCCGGGCATCACTTCAGTGGCTCTGCTAGACAGAGGCACAGGGAACTAATCTAAGGGGGCAGTGAAAGCCAACACATTCTGGCTAGGCTTATAAATGCCTTCAGGTAGATAGCCTAGTACCTACCTATGAACCTAAGAGAGTGGGAGAGATATAAATATAGAGAAAGGAGCTGTTAAGTAAGTTGACTGTCTTTAAAGTAGGCATCAATTCTAATGACACACTTCAATCGAGAAACAGATCTGCAATCAAAATGTGAGAGATCGCCACTGGTTTTGGCAATGTCATTTCCCTGATATTGTGTGATCTCTGAGATAGTCTATGTTCTTAGGACGTGTTGTGGGGAGTGCAGTTTTATTTCTGAATGATCAGAGATAATTTCCCAGGGCATGCACACTACAGCATGATTTTCTTTTTCTGTATTTTTGCCAACAGTTTAGTGTTTCAACTTAAGTCCACTTATATATGCATATACACACACAAGGGCACATACCAGACACACACACACACACACACACACACACACACACACACACATACACACACACACACACACACATATACACATATATGTTCCTGGCAGAATGTCGAGTATATGTGTTTGCTCATCAGCTATTAGTCGGCAGCATAAGAAGCTGTTCAGCAGGTGTCTGAATCATGCAATTCCCAGGGATGGAGAATGTATCTTTATCCTGTGTTTGTGCTATGCCGGAGTTAGCATTACATATAATACTTATAATATATATAGATAAATAGATAATTAGTGGGGGGGAGGGGGAGGTTGCCCCCTGCAAAACATAATGTTTTTATTTTTAAGTTCTAAATTTTGCATGTGCTGTTCTCAGCATCTGCATACTGATATGTCAATATTAGTATTTTCAAAATGTTGCCATTGACGTTTTGCCAGTCAGCATTCGGTGTCTTCAATCATTAGTACTGCTTCCCGGCACACACACATGTATATATGGTCACATGCTATCTGGTTGAATGTTATGTATTTTGTATTTGTATCATGTTTGTGAAAGTGATTGGATGTTGTCGTGCAGAACAGATGTCATGTATGTCAAACTGTAGGTTTGTTAAACATGGTAATGTTATGTATGGAGAAGAGTGGAGCATGATATTAGAGGATAGAAGCATGTTTATGAGTATATCTGACTTTGGTTTAGGGTAAGAGTAGACCTCTCAGCTGTCCCTATCTTGGATAAATGCTCCTATTTACAGGCTTGATTTACCCCTGTTGAGGATGTCTACATTTTGGAGGTATGTGCTTACTTTCAGGTTTGATTTATCTCTTCAAACAGTTTTCTGAATCCACCTCATCACATATGATTTCTATTATGCAGAAAACCACGCTACATAGCCAACATACAGGTGGCAAGAGTAATTTACAGAAGAGGATACAAATTTTACAACTCCCTTTTCCTGAAGCAAAAAATAAATGATCTTATAAGGTAGAATTTTGCAATCCAATTAATTGAGCTCTACAGATTTTATACTGTATCTTTAATACGTTGCTTATACTTTTCCATCATTTTTGTCACTTTCTGTTTTTTAAATGTGTTTCTGAGTAGTATCCCACATTCATACTGGAACCAGGAAGAGTGCTGTACTATCTGTTATTTAAATTTTATGCTAATTAGATGTCCAGATTCTTTGCTTGCAGTACCTATTTTTGAAGGACCATTGTTCTTATTTTCAATGTCTACAGGATTGAGAGGTATGGGTAGGAGTTCGTAAGGTAGGTGGATTTAGTGTTGCGCAGGTGTTTGTAAGTTAGGGTTAGGTAAGGGATAGAATTAGTGTTACATGAGTGCATGCGAGTTAGGGTCAGGGTAAAGGTTAAGTGAGTGGATAGATTTAGTGGTGTGTTTTTACATGTGGTATGCCTGACTTGTTTAGTGATAGTGTTACATAGTGTTTTTCTAAGATAAGGTGAAGGTTTAGGAGCAGGGGCAGTGTTAATATTAGCAGGTATCAGTAGGGTATTGTATGGGTGGTGAAGCTGGTAATGTCTCTTTAAGCTAAGAGTGTGCATGCTACAATAACAGACTTGGTTCTCTCAGTGAGAAAGTTTACTATCTAGCAGGTAGCTTAGAGATTTACTTTTATTCAGATTAGCTAATCATTGCTGACTGAGTACAGAATGGGATTGAAGGCTTTGGCCAAATCCAGGTATGTCGTATAAACAGATTTACCTACGTCAAAAAAGTCTGCTAGGTTTAAGAGGCAGAATTTAACTTTAACAAGCCTAAATTTGTTAGGGTCCAGGGTTTGTAGGCAATCTATCCCCTGGTTTATGAGATCAAGTTTGAAGGTTTGTAAGATATATATGTCCTGGTTTATCAGGTCCACAATGATGTGCTCTATTCGCTTACAGATAAGACTGAGGAGGCTTACAGGTTTACATGGATAATATTGTCAGTCATGGGTTCCCAGCTTGCAGAGTTGGATGGCTATAATAGCTGTCCATACTTCTGGCAGAAATCTGCAATTTATAAGTGGTAGTATCATATAACAGCTTCAGCTCATAAAATACCAACATTGCTAGTTTATAAAATGAATCACTTTTTATTTTTAGAAACCTAAACTGACAAACCATCACATTTTACAGAGCACAAAGTTTGACAGTTAAACTGTTAACAATCTGTCTATACATAATCATGATTTCAATGACAACTTGTCAATTACCACTGTGTTTCAGTGCCCCATAAAGTTTGGTAGTTGGGGTATATGCCACACTTACCTCACCTTCCTGTGGCACTAAGCATAAGCACTTTCACACACAGACAGTTACTTTATATAGGGGTGTGCAAATTCAGTTTTCAGCGCTATAGGCACTGTTAAATATGACACAATAACACCCCTTTTTATCTCCAACAAACTGGATAAATTACAGTGGTTTAGTCATATTTCAGTGTCCACAAACACAATACATGAATACAATAGCTTGCATAGTACTATAATGTAACCAAGCTTATTCACTGAAAGTTTCAGAATCAATGCTATTAACTTCACTAACCACAAGGTCAGATGACAATGTGCTATTCTGTTCTTTTTTGATTTTCTAAGTTTGCAAACTGGTTCTTACATTTCTATTGTATCAAACTTTCCACGATCTTCATGGAAATGTTTTATGCCTAAGAAAGAACAAGTGAGGACCGAAAACTGACTCAGATTTCACACCTGCTACATCGGCATAATTATGGCCCAGTATCCTGGTATCTGAAACATTTTTTATGTAAGTTTCCTTAGCCATTTTAGTACTATATGTCAGTTGGTCAGAATGTCACTTATAAGAAAAACCTGGATCTATTAAACTGGGCCTGTCTTATGCATGATTGTGGATAGTTTCTACTTTAGAGCTCTCCCAGTGGTACAATGGAGAAACAATAAATCATCTACATTGAATAATCTGTCTACATGACTGCCAAGCTGAGTAGTAAGTATGGTTTCTTTTGAATAGTACACTCAGACTTTGTTTCATCAAGAGCAGTTTGGTTGTAACATGGCTATGCAAGAAAAAAAATTGCAGGTGTCTGTACTGCTGTACAGTTTAGATTAAGACATGATTGCAGGCAAATAAAAAACATTATATCCATTTTGAATATGAATTAATCATAATCATAATTGTTTATTCGTAAATGATCATGCAAAATCACTGTGTACTTATTTCAAACATCTACTAGTAAATTCTCATACTGTAAAGTTGCTTGTCTATGTATCTCTTGTACCATCTGACATGACGCACGTGCTTTACTCAAAATTTCAATTTCTTCATCTTGCTTTGGCCAACAGACTACTTTACAGGCTAGTTCTTTAATGTTAAGGATACCATGGTGAACCATATGATGTGTTCATTCCAATACAATTTGTTTCATCTTACAGTAAGTCATACTCAAGAGCCTCATAACACATAACCCTTTACTCTGAAAGTTTTGATCTCCTTTTATGTAACATTTGCAAACTTTCAGCAACATTTGTTACTAATGGTCAACCATCCATCACAAGACTTAATACCATTCAGAGTCACATGATGATGTTCAAGCTATCATGCAATTTCCTGTGGAGTTTAGAGACAGTACAATTTTTCACGTAAGTATGTTAGTACATCTAATTTCTTGGCAGCACAATGGCCCTCAGCCTTCCTTTTGTTCTCTTCCCTGTCCTTAATACCAATCATGCCTGCTTACTATACTGTCCCTGCACTATTTGGTGCCTGGCCTTTAAACCACAACTTCTTCCCAAGTCTGTTAGAATTATGCTCACAGCAACACCAGTCAAAGTGAATTTAACACAATGTTAATTCTGAAGTATCATAGTTTAAACTATACATTATACACATGTCATGTTTGAAATGTTATAATTTATCTGTTTGATTGCAAACACTTAAAGGAGTGGTTGCATAGTAATGCCATTTAACTATTTTAAATCTCCTCAGCCATCCCTTGACAACATACTTGATGTTTGTTTGGTGCTTAGAAGGTACTTGCTTTCAACTAATGCACCCAACATCTCCATTTGTTGAATTATTCAGCTGCTTATATTTACAGAACTGTGAGACTAATATCACAGGCAGAGACTAATTCAAATAAATGACTGACATTTATGGAACGTAATCTTGAATGTATTTAATTTCTGGAATGTTGATAGTGAGTTTATTTTACAAAAAATCCTTATATCCATTCTAAATAGTTAGTTACGTTCCCTTGGATGGTAGAGATACTGTAAGATCTATATCCTATTCATGCTGAAACCTAGGCTACTAACAGATTTAATCAGTCTTAAGGCTTTTCATCCTCCCAAGTATGTATCAATATAAAAATCTACCTATAAGAAAATTTGAATTTCATTTTAACTGTTTATACCACATGGTGTGATAATTTGGTATTTTTTTTGTATAGGTTGTCACTTTGCTTGTTACCCATAGCAAAAATATTTTTTAGTATGACTGGTTTGAGTACACGACAGACTGCCTCTTTTATATGTTCTGTTTCACCAAGCCATAAAGAAATCATGTATGGAAGACCGAATCCATCTCATGAAGAGGATGAACAAATACTTTTAACTTGATGAAGATGAAATTCATTGTCAACCATGGTTTTCATTACACTACAAAGAAGACTGAGCAATAAATACTGATTACCAAATGACAAGATAATTTAAGCAAAACAATAATAAGAATTGTTGGTAATGACCTCATTTTCAAGGTCTCTGTACTCATTAGCTGGCAATGCTCTTAGGATCAAAACATACCACTCATCATAAACTAACAACGAAAAATGTGTGCTTCATGTTTGCATTTTTATGGGAAATTAATGATTTCTTAAATCAAAACTATTGATGTGCTCTGTGATATCATACGTTGGGTATTTTAAACACAAACTCCTATTCCATTTTTTCCACCATATGTTAAATGTTCCAAGAAGATGACACTGGGAATTTCAGATGATTATTTGTTTAACATCTCTTAATCTGACAAGCAAACTCAATCCATCATATGTCTGATGATTAGACAAATGCATTTTATTTTTTAAACCTTATCTAGAAAAGATAACATTATGATCCATGGATGTCTGCATTTTTCAAAAAAAAAAAAATATATAGCAAGAAAAGGGGGCATGTATGTCTTATACATTTCACCAGTTATACATGCAATAAATGTAAGAGATTTGCTGATCACTAAAGCTGTGTTACTGACTAAAGATGGAAATGTTTCTTGTTTGTCTCATACAGTTCTGTTTGTAACACTTCAGCTTCAAGTGCTAGCCAACTTTAAATTTAAATATTTTAAATATTGTTTCTGACAATAAAAATGAAGTAGCCATACATGTTAGCATTAACATATACATTTCTCTTATTTGCGGAGTATGCATTCATTTGCCATCTTAGTGTCTTTTCTAGACTTTCATATCTATTTCCTGATCTAACTTTTCCTATTTAAGGAAATAGACAAAAGGAGACATACACAATATGTGAGGCTATTCAAAATGGCCTTCTGCAGTGGGTACACTGGTGGGTGATTCATCTGTATGTCATCTCACATGGATCTTCAAAAGCCTATTCAAATGAATAATTCATAATGATGTAGCTTTCTTTCTCACATTCAGATTAAGATGAAAGTACTGTCCAAATATCCTTTTTTTTTGTATTGGTTGTAATATTATGTTTTATCATTAGGCTATAAAAGTAAATGCCTACATGTGATGACAAACAAGCCAAAGCATATGAAGTTGTGCTCATGGACTTCACATTGCAGTGAAGACACAGTTTACCTGAAGATACATCATAGCTTTCCAAAATAAAGTTAATTTCAGTGTTTTTCTGTCCTAAATTGCACCAGACAATTATATCAGAACCTCCATTTCTACCCAAATATAGTGGACATCTTGTCCATCAAAGAGTTCAAGCATTGCAGGCACTGCACTGGGCAACAATAAACTACTGGATACAAAATAGATTGGGTCAGTTGAAGACATACAGAGACTGTTACTTCCTTACTGTATTTATCTATTTGCATCAGGAAGGTGATTGGACTAGCTACTACAGCTGCTTCTCTGTCACAGTCTCGTTGCAGAACAAAACTGACCAAAATAAAAAGACAAACATTCACCAAGAAATTATACATATAATTAATAAAACTAAACAGTTGGAAAGACAGTTCTCTACAGACCCTTTTTGGACATAAAAGAAACATCACAAATTGCCAGTGTGACTAGTTTTATTAGCTATAACAATTAATTGCATAAGAAATAAATTGCCATAAACATGAACATTCGTCATAAACACAAGATATTTGAAATCAGTTTAACATTTCCTGATGGCAATATGGAGAATGGTCACCATCCAAATGGTCTCCAAAATACAAGCAGCATTAAATCCTTCCAATCACTCTGACCAGACAACCAAGCTGGTGTAGCAATTTGCTACTGCTTACCTCAGAATTGCAATAACCAACCATCATGGAAAAGAAGAGAACAGAATTCACTGCACTAAACATTAAAATAGCTCACAATAACGTAATAGTAACTCGTCACCACATTAAAACAATAAGGAAAGGGAGGGCAGGACACGTATTGAAACCCATGCTGCAAAGGGCAACCTTCTCCCAGCTTAGACACAGAAAAGCATTAAAACCTCTCCCATTCTCTCACTATCTCATTTCCTAACCTGCAACATCTCGGGTTTCTTCACATTATCCATTCAACCCCAGACTTGATTTTGCCCCTGACTAGCTGACAACAATTCATGTGTAGAAATTGTCAGTAAGTAATTATCGAAAAGAAAACAATGCTGGACAGTGGGTACTGTATTTTTTTTCTTTTTTAGTTATTAATTTGGAATTTGAAAAGTAATCACCTTGTTTAATTCCTCTTGCTCGAGCAGCGTGTTACTGCTACTAGTATATTTTATTCAGAGATTGCTGCATTGTAGAATAAGAAAGTTTATTCTCTTTCGACAGCTTTTGTGCAGCCTCGATGCTGGTACAGTAAAGTAGCAAAGGGTGATTCTACATACACATATTTAAGTAATAAAATATAAATATTTACCAGGTTTGTTAGTGTTGACCCATATTTTGAAATTGGTAAATTTGTTTGGAAAACTACACATGCAGATGTAGCAATCTCAAAGCCTTTCATGACTGTGATACTAGAACAACTAAGCAGTAATGGAAGACGGTTGATGGACCAGATGTCAAAAACTGGTCAGGTGAATATAATGAGAAATGTTCAGGCTGAGAGAGACTACACATATCAAAGGATTAGAGAAGAGATGTTTCTTCACAGAGTTAAGAACCATAAACACTTGTTAAGCTGTAGGTGGTCAAGGACTTATGAAGAAGGAGATGGTGTCTGGTTATGATGTGAGGGATTTTTAATTAGTAGTAGAATCAACATTTCAGGTAAAGTTACGTAATGTTTGTAGACATTTTTTCTATTTGGTTGAGATTTAGTGTATTTGGTATCTCAGAATTTGTTATCAGTGATAACAAGATTTCAATAATTATTAGCCCAGTCATGCGGGAGCAATGAGACCAGCCATTTCAGGTTTTATGGTCTTGTGTGCAAGTTCTAGGTTTCCTCTCTCTTCCTTTTTGTATTATATTCATAACTCCTCAGATGTGAACATTTCATAGATCTGAAATCATCAAAATACTTGAAAAGGCATACTATAAGATATATAGATACAGTACTCACTTAAGAGCCTTACCATCCGGAGGATCCTTTTCATCTGCTGGTACTAATGAATTAATGCTAAGAAGTTACCTATTTATCAGCTGATATTCTTAAAGTTTATTTTATGAGCATTTCACTAAAAGAGCAACAGCACACAGCCTGCCTTTAAAACAATGACTTGAGTACAGTGCCTTATATATTATTCTGTAGTTAAAACACAGTAAATACACCTGTGTTGGAAAAAAAACAGACAATACTTACTGGATATCAGAAATTTAGATGATTATTTTATACATGTAATTTCCTAATTTAAAATGAGTTCTGTTTCCCCCCAGCTTAAGTATATTTACTGTGTCTTCATTTACAGGATAAAGTATAATGCAGTTTGCTTAATGGACAGATAACAAATGCATAATTGTTCCCCTTCTTTGTATAGCCGAAGGTAATTAACACAGACACAAAACATAGAATATTAGTGAATGAAGAACACATTAGCAAGTCTGACGCTACATTTGTTTTCCTTCATATGTCTAAAGTCAACTTTGTGAGGCCACAAGTTTGTTTTTCAGTCATTTAATACACACCTTCTGTTAAGGATTACTTTTTGTTTTTATTATGCTTTATAAGAACTGAGAAAAAAATGTTAAAGTTTTAAGTGCTATCACTATGAAATTTTGAATGTGGCAATGGTTCAGGTATTCTTTAAAAAGGTTAGTTTTTAATTCCTTTCCTATGTCTGAAAATTCTACAATTCAAGAGCACGCATATTTGGTGATAATGACTATGTGTACCAAAATGTATATCTATCTATAGATAGATAAATAGACAGATAGATAGATAGATAGATAGATAGATGGATAGATGGATAGATAGATAGATAGATAGATAGATAGATAGATAGATAGATAGATAGATAGAAAGATGGACTGATAGACATATAGATAGATAGATAGATAGATAGATAGATAGATAGATAGATAGATAGATAGATAGATAGATAGAAAGATAAATAGACAGATACACGGATAGAGGTATGCATTAACATGTTTTTAATCACATTTTACCACATTTAATGGATTTTTACATTTCTGCAACTTCTTTCCTCCAGCTCTTTACATTCATGTATTTAAAGGCAACTTTTTGTCTGTTTTCTTTGTCTTCTGTTTGTACAATTTCCTCCAATTATTTTCTATTAGAGAAGTATTTCCATAAACTATGAAAGACACATGAGGAGTTGTAAATACAATATAAAATCACATTTTCAGCAGATTTTTTTTTTCAATTTATTCGATCTGGTCAAGGCCATTGATACCACTCCTCACTCAGGAATTATTGATAAACTCACCCAAATAGGTATTGACCCCTATATTGTTAGGTGGGTTGTTAAATTGGCTCACAGATAGAACCCACAGTGTGAAAGTAGTGGACTCCAAGTCAGATTGCCAACCAGTGACAAATGGAGTCCCACAGGGATCAGTCCTGGGTACTCTCATGTTTGGCATCTACTTGTCTGAAGTCCACGTCAACATGGAAGGACTCTGGGTGACCAAGTTCACAGACAAATGCAGGCTGGGAGCCATTATTAACTCCCCAACTGATGCAGACATCCTACAGAAAGGCCTCACTAAGACCAATGACTGGTTTTGAAACCACGGCCTTAAGCTTTGTGCCAAAAAATGCGTCGTCATCCCCTTTGGGAAAAACTCAGTTCCTACTAATTACCACACTGATGGGAGCGCACTGAACACTGAAGCAGTTATATGAGATCTGGGGACACAGGTTGACAGTAAGCTCTCCTTCGACCAAAACATTGCCACTGTGGTCAGAAAGTCCTTCTATGTGTCATATCTCATTACCAAGGGGGTTGCATCCAGGAAGAAAGAGGTCATCATTTCTCTCTACTCTTCCCTCATTAGACCAATCATAGAGTATAATGCCCCATTTGGCATGTACCTCACTAGACACCTGAATCAGCTGGGGAGGCCACAAAAGTACCTCACAAATAGGATCCTTGGTCTTAAACACATGTCCTAAATGGACAGACTCAAAAAGACCCAGCTATTCTCTGTCTCATATCATCTACTAAGAGGTGATCTCTGTTTGACTTACAAAGCCATGTCTGACCCAGCTCTGTTAGAAATGCTACATCTAAAGAAATCTCAATCCCTCCACACCACATGCTCCTGAGACCTCAACCTCATTACCACAATCGACACAACATGCTGGAGGGATAGGTTTATAATCCAGAGACTGCCCATGCTCTGGAATAGACTTCCCATACATGTAAGGCAGAGCACCTTAGTGGCCCTCTTCAAGAGAAATCTTGATGAGTGGATGGGAAATAGAAAGTTCACCCCAGGGATCACGCCAGTGGCTCTATTTGATAGAGGCTATGGGAACTGATGTCGGGTAGCACAATGCCAGAGCACTTCTATGGGCTAAGCTTGTAAAGGCTTCAGGGCCATTAGCCTAGTATACACCTATGAACCTATGAACTGAATTGAATTTGCTAGTCTTTCTAATGCCTCTAATATGTTCTTTAAACCTAGCTGAAAAACTTCTTTTTGTTTTGACTATATAACATTTTTGACATAGGCATTTAAGCCCATATATGACCCCTTCTGTTCACAACTATATAATCCCTGTTCCTGAAATTTAACTTCATTAATGCAATCAAAGCTCCTCATCACAAATTTACATCCTGTACATTTCCCACATCTGTATGTGGCCCTTCCCCTCACTGTGTTATTTTGGGTAATTATGGGCATACAAAACTTTCCATGTACCAAAAAATCTTTGATACCCTCCTATAAGAAATTGCCAACTTTTTATAATATAAAAAAATCTAAACTACTATCTCTCCCAAAATATTTAACCATACTAATACATTTTTCAGAAAACAATGTATATTTGGTAACAAAATAAATCAGCTCCTTTAATTCATTTCCCCTTATAACATTAACGCTTTCTTTTTTTTGAGTCATATTTGTACTCCTGTTTTTTATAGTGACTCTTCTCACCCCTTTCCAAATAACACCACTTTTATACCCTCAGTTTTAAAACATCTTAATAGTTCTTTCCATCTCCCATTGGCATTCTTCTCTATCATTACATAGCCTGCATACTGTCAAACATTCCCCATAGGGTATAGATTCCATGACACCTTTTCCCATGTAACATTTGATCTTGATTGTAAAACTTTCTATGAATTATTGTTTTAATTACGCCATTGTGCATACCTTCCAAAGTAACATCTAGATAGTTTACTTTATTACCCTTCTGTAAACCATCAAAACTAATCCCAAGCCTATTATTATGCATTTCTTCGATGAAACCTGACACTCTTTCAAAACCTCCATTACATATAAAAATCAAATAGTCAAGAAATCTAAAATATTTAACTACATATTTTCTAAAAAAAATATTCTTATATACATATACATTTTCAAGTAAACCCATAAACAAATTTGCATACATGGGGGCAAAAGCTGCCCCATGGCTGTTCTTTGCATTTGTTTATACAATTCCCCATTAAACTCAAAATATATTTTTATTCACTTTCCATTTACTGTTAGCATACCTTACCCTAACAGGAATGAATGCTCAGTACACAGGCAGATCCTCTACTGTGAGTAATTCTGTAACTTGTGGTAATATATTCATACAGCTCCTTAACCCCGTCCCTTCTTGGCTAGTACAACTAGATAATTACAAACTCCATCACACCCTAGTAAATACAAAAAAGACTACTTACCACTTACTGGTTAACTATAGAATGCAGCCCTTATGTCACCTGCAACAATGAGATACAGCTGAATAAGTTAGAGTCTCTTATTAGTGAGACAGACACTGTTAAATTTGGGAATTGTAGCTATCCATTTATTAAATGGAATACTTACCCCACTACACATGACCATGCTCACTGCTTCCTAGACATCATTAATGAAAACTCATTAGACCTGATTGTACACTATTCTATAAGAGGAACAAATATAATGAATACAGTCATTAAAAACATAACACCATTAAACACTACACATATAATTACAATCTCCTTTGTTAGGTGTGACCCTCAAGTAATGCTATTCATTACCTGGTTCAAAACACTCACAAATCCTACCGACTACAGAGAGTTCTTAAAGGCATTATTTCAAATATATGATGACCTGAGGCATTTAAAAAAATCTCCTCCCCATGAAGACCCAACAGCAAATACACTTGCATTCATGGAAGGACTCTTCTCACCTCAATGCCTGCATCAAAACATTACTTCAGTCCATATCAAATAAAGCACCAATTTTATGAATAAATCTTTTTGGTAGAGCCCTAGGATAAGCAGGTCACATAACAACAGAAAACATCTCCTCTGTCTTAGTAATAAGCTGTAAACCTCACACCTCCAAACTAAACTCAGAAAGTTAAACAAAGAGCTTAGAAACAACACTAAGTCATTCTTCAAGGTCAAGAGAAATTAAAATTGCCTATACTATCAGAGGCGATCACAAGTCCTTCCTTAACTGTATCAGCAACAGCCAGCAGAGCTCTGATTGAATTCACAGTGATTCTGCCTTTTATGTTCTGAAGGCATAGCTAACCTGCTAGCAGAGTAATTTAGCCCTCACGTTACACCCTATCTTCTCCTACAGACCTCTCAACCAATCGGGGACAAATTTCAACAGAATCAGGGACAAGTCAAGAAAAAAATCAGGGACAATCAGGGATACTTTTAAAATATTAGTGCTATTAACTTGAAGCATTGACAGAATCAGAGCATATGAATTAATACACATTTTCTGAAGTAAAAGAAGTCTATAACTCTTAATTATTGTCATTATTCATTAAGTGTAATTCACCACCTTTCCTCCAAAAGTTACTAGTTTTAGAAGGGATTAAGAGGGACAGAGCGAAAATTTGAGTCAAAATCAGGTATGTCCCTGAAAATCAGGGACAGTTGAGAGGTATGTCTAGCATACACACACAACCCTTGCCAACCACCCCTTAAATATTACACCTGATTAAAGGCTGTCTTGGAGGTAAAAATATTAGTTCAATGGTATACAACAAGGGGCTGAGGTGTTTTCTTGGTAGTATGAAGCACTTTCTTACTGATCCACTCCACAGTTTGTTGGACATCAGCTTCTCATCTGACTTTATGATTGAGACATAGAGAGCCATGTTGGCCATTGCCCTTTACAATAGAAGACCCATCACTGGGTCTTACAATTTTTATCTGTAAAACAATGATAAACATCATTGTGCATGTCTGAAACATGAACATTAAAAGTCTAAAGTCTCTTAACACAAATCCCTTTGAATTTGTGAAGGGTAAATCTTTTTAGCTTAACCTGCTCAACGTCTTTGAAAAAGTCATTAACACCTTGGAGGAGGACAAGTTGATACACATAACTTACCTCCACCTAGCCAAAGTTCTCATACAATTCATTACTCAAGCATTTTTCACAAAACTGTGTCATAAAATGGAAATACGTTACTCAACAGACAGAAAGCTGTCTTGCAGACATAACTCAAAAATTCAGATTGGTGTTACACTTTTTTCAAAGGCATGTTCCCAGCAGTATCTTCTGTGACTTTGTCCCAGGGCTGCTCCTTTGTGAAATTTTCTTTCCTGATGTCAAAGATAAAGTCATATGCCTTTCACAGACTAACTCTGTGAATGACTGTAAATGTGAAAGCATTGTCAATTCCGCTAAGGACTCCCAGTATCAACAAGATGGACTACCATGCACAAACAAATTCTGCCGTGATCATGGTATCAAGGTAATTGGTAAAACATGCATTATTATATATTTTTCAAACAGGCCTAGTGTTACTTCTACTATATTAATGGTACCACATCAAAACATACACAGTTATCAGAAACCTGTGCACACTTGATGACAATGATCTCTGCTTTGACTACCATGTAACCATTTTTCCCCGAAAACCTGCTGCTTAGCCCAGCTCTTCCAGGTTAAAGAATATCATCACACTTCTCCTCCCCTCTCTTATCTGACCCATAGTAGAATATAATTATCCTTCTGTTATGCACCTATCCAGACATCTGACCCTCCTTCAAAGACCATAATTATTTCTCACCAAAAATATCAAGTGCTTGAGTTATATATTATGTTCCCTTGAAAACAGAACAGCAAAGTTTTCAGACAGGACAGTAAAAGGGAAAGAAACATCACAGTAGTAGTAGAAACCAGACAGCCTTTAAATTGTACAAAAAATAAGGCTGGCACTGATTAAAGAAGCTTTTAAAAGTAATCCACATTTTAGCGCATATGCAACACCTGACTTATTATGTCATAATAAAGACTTGACAATGCAAACAGCAGCATCACTGAATGACTTTAAAATGTGGGCTGTTGAAGAGCATTCTCTGAAGTCCTGCCTGTGCTCTTTGTTGCCGTGTGCTTTATTTTATTTATTCATACTGGCTCCTTATTATAATTCCTAGACTCCTTAAGTGTTAGATCAGTGATTATGAAAAAAATAACTATGGAGATATAGAAGAACAGGGAATAATGAGCATCACTGTTCTTTCATTTTTTTCCAGAGGCAAATGGATATACCAAACTCTGAGATCACTACAGCCTGGAGTAAAGGGAATACTCTGCGCAACAACAATGCCTGATTTGACAAATTTAAGTCCACATCTTCACTCATTTAATCTCACTGGTACAGGAATCGCATTAATAAATCTTAGAATATCATACAGTCACAATTTATATTTTATTGACTGGGTTAATCTAACTGGGCAATGTCTACTGAGAATAAATATCCAGGTAGAAATGTTCCTAAAAATATAGAGCAATTACATGCAAATCATGCAAAGGGAAAATAAGTTCTGAATAAAATATATAAAGTAAATAATTAAAAAATAATTAATACATTTAAGGAAAGGGAGGAAAAAGCATCACTGTCTTAAATGTGTGAAAATGAGTGACCTTATAGATTACAAAAAGGAGACTTTCAATAAACACCAGTCATCATCAAGCCATTAAGAAGTGATATAAAGTTATTTTTTTACCTGAAAATATGTATCCATAGAATATGTTACAAACTAAGAATAATTGTACATATATATATCAAAAGTCTGCAAGTAACTCCAATGACTACAAAATAATTCATATATATGCATTACTTAGCAGCTCACATTTAAAAAAAATATGTATGTACATTTAGTGGAAAAAGAAAATAATTATAGTCTGCAATGAGAAGATGAAAAAGTGGAGCAAGATGAAAGAGGCTGGTTTACCAGTACGATAAATAACCCAAATGGAACATTAGAGATTGAATTCTGGAAACTGGTTTGTTAGTAAAAATGCAGCTAATAAATCTAAGAACTAAGAGCCCTACACCTTTCATTTACATAAGAAATGTCCATGCATTCTGATGGTGATAGTTACTGCTACAGCAAGTCTAAACGAAACACAAAGGACAGAGGGAGGGATACTGAATACACTTGCATCTGCTGATGGTAGATTGTGTAATGGGAAATGGGGATATATAAGATACTTAAATAGGCTTATAAAATGACCAACATCTTAAGCAATGTATGATTACATCAGGAATCAAGCTACAGTATTGAACAGGTCATTTTGGGGAAGATGGCCATGGTGTGTCAGTTTAACTGGTAAAATGAACAGTTATGAGCCAAGAATAAATCCAGTAGAAAAAAGTCATCTGGTCATTTGGGTGCATCTAAAACTGAATGCAGCTTCCATGTAGCTAGCACCTTTATGTTCTTGTGCCTTTCCTTACGTTACTGTTGTAGGTAAGCTACCTCTTGCCATGCATTATTTAACAAGAAAAAATAAGAAAAGCAGCAGTAAGGTAACACAGCTGCCATCTGAAAACCTGGGAAATAGTAAACTGCCATAGGTTTTGATACTGAAGCAGTCGTGCTAACTATAATTGCATCAGATGCAACTTAACACAGGAAGATATGACCAGTAATAGGCAAGTGATGACAGGAAATATAAGAAACTGTATACTAAATACACCTTTACGCAACCATAATTAAAAGTTCTTCCCTCTCTTTGCAAGCACTAATAGCACTTACCACTCCAGCCTAGCACAGCTGTGCATGATGACATTGATTAAACTTGTATCTGCCCATCCAGTCATCAGGACTAACCTTAAAGGTAGCCAAAGAAGTGCTTTGATTGACCCGTTCTGGTAACTTATTCCATGGACTAGGTCCAACCTGTCAAACTCTGAGCATTAAAAAGCAAAGCATCAGCCCTTAAAAATCAAAGCAGGTGATCAGAAACCAGAACACTTTATTATATACCACAACTGAAGCTCTTTATATACTTAAACTACATATTATTAGTGACTTAAACTACATATTATTATTGACTTCAACTACCCTTCCATTAACTGGGAAAAATTACCATTGTACCAATACGCTTATCCAACGTTTCATGGAATTCATTAATTCCAATGCCCTGGACCAGCTCCTTCTTACCCTCACTAGAGGTAGCAACATCCTTGACCTGGTCATTACTAACATGGGCAACCATTGCTCTACACCAATATTTAACTCCTCCCTGGTTAGAGCCGACCACAAACTAATCATATTGGAAATCCACATCCCTCCCACCCTCCCCCTGCAAAGGTAACCACCATGAAAAACTTCTCAAAGCTAACTTTGCACTCCTAAGAACAGAGGTGGCTAACTTCATGGCATCCATGCAAATGGAGAATAGCTGCATGACTGCTGGATCATACACCAATGCACTGTAAGAACACATACACAAATGCATGGATCTCGCCATACCCAACAGAATCAAAACTCTCTCCTCCAAAAAACGGAAGCCAATTTGGTGGTCTCCTGCCATAAATAATCTCTACAAGAGAAGGAAAAAACTGATGCAGAATAAGGTGAAGTCCCAAGATTGGAAAAACTCCCTTATGAGCCTCAACAAAAAGTTGAGATCCCTCATAAAATCCTCTAAAGCTAGCTATGAAAACAGAATTGCAGTAGATAGTAAAGGCAACCACAAGGCCTTCTACAGTTATGTAAAGAACCTCCACGGCAATACCCAGATTTGATCTGAGCTACTGCACAATGGTGTCTCCTATACCGAGCCAACAAATATTGCCAGAATATTGGCCAACAGTTTCAGTGCCAACTTTACCCCCCCCCCCCCCCCAAGGGACAAGTCACAATACCAGTAGATTGCCGCCAAGCACCAAGTATTACTGCTGCACAGGTTAAAACAGCACTATCCAAGGCCAAGAATACAGCATCTATGGGACCTGACAATATCCCTGGTTGTGTTCCACATGAACTATAAAGTGAACTGGCACCTCACCTGTGTGCCTGTTCAATCACAGCCTCACTCAGGCTTTGTCCCTACTGAATGGTGCATTTCTATAGCCATCCCTCTCCACAAAGGAGGAGTGACTACAGACCCTGGGAACTATTGCCCTATTAGCTTGACAAGTCTGATATGCAAAGCTATGGAACGCATCATCATGGGCCTAATAAACAAGGATATAGGGAATCTCCAGTCTCTGGATCCCACACAGTTTGGTTTTGTGAAGGGTAGATCATGCCTGGTCAACTTCTTTGAGTCAGTCACCAGAGCTTGGATGAAGGCAAGGTGGTTCATACAGCCTACCTTGATCTGGCCATGGCCTTTGATACTATTCCCCACTCAGTAATCATAGAAAAACTCAATAAGCAGGCATCAACCCGTATATCACTAGGTAGGTTGCAAACAGACTCACAGATAGAACCCACAGTGTGAAAGTAGCTGACTCCAAGTCAGACTGCTGACCAGTTAAGATTGCAGTCCTCCAGGGATCGGTTCTGGGTCCTCTCCTGTTTGGTATCTACTTCTCAAAAGTCCAGGCCAACACGAAGGGACTCTGGCTGACAAAGTCCACAGACAATTGTAAGTTGGGAGCCATTGTTAATTCCCAAAGTGATATCTGTTCCTCTTTGACATTTATTTCTTAGAAGTCAAGGCCAATGTCAAGGGCCTCTGGCTTACCAGGTTTTCAGATAATTGCAAGCTAGGAGCAATCATAGAAATCCCTATGAAGAAAAGTTTTACAGGAAGGATTAAACTGCTAAGAGGCGATTTATGCCAGGCACAAGGCATTTTTGGATCCATCTCTGATGGAACTTTTGGATATCAACAAAACAAACATCACTAGAACTACTATATCTATGGATTTATACTTTGCTTGTGACTTAAATAGAACTTATGGGAGGGAGAGGTATGAGGCAGCAATTACAAGCATGCCATAACTAGCCTACATCCCATAAAATAACCCCTAAGACCCAATAATCTGTGGCATACATTTGGGTTGCATGCCTAAGGTTATGAAGGACCCAATAGTTGTTAGCCTAGCATGCACCTATGAACCTAGGAGCCTATGGCCAGAAAAATTAGACAAAGGTCACCTGATAGGGTAGTGAATCCAAGGAAAGTTGTACTAATCTATTGGAATAGATGACGTATTTAAGGTCTTCAATTTTCTTGCCCTTTCTAGCAGAGTGAAATGCTTGTATTTGTACATATCAAAGAGGCACTGTAGTCAATAATGGATATGGTAAGTGTACAGTAATAAGACAACTCATTTGGACCTTGAGGATACTCTCTGGGGAATTACTAGGGCCAATTAAAAAGATTTCCTGACTATGGTAAAAACATGAACAAATGAGAGGTACCCACCAAACCAATCAGGTCTCTTATGGTCCTATTTCTCTACAGAAGAGTACCACTTATAACATATGAGGTTGGAGCAGCGATGTCGCTGAATGCTACTGTGCTGTTCTTTTTTGCATTTAGCTTTAGACCATTTTCAGAACACCAGGTCTGCCCTTATTTTGGCCCTTGTTGGAGCAGGTCAGTATAAATAGATGAGTGGATAACACTGTCCAGCTTGCAGTCATCATCAAACTTGGCATACCATACTTTTGGGATACTGACTTGGATGTCTGCAAAATCATGGCAGATAGGACAGGGCCCAGTACTGACCCTGTGGTACCCCACTAGTTACAACTTTATGCTAAGAGAGGGTACAAGCAACTTTCACATCCTGCGATGTAGGGAGTTGCATTAAGCTTGCCTAATTTTTCAACAATGCTAGCATGAGGAATAGTATCAAAAGCATTGGCAGGTCAAAATAAGCAGAGCGGACACAGTAAGGCCTGTCCATGGCCTCTATAACCTTTTCAAAGAAGTTTACTTGACTGAGTAGATGAGTCCTGTCCTTCAAAAAAAAAAAAAACTTAGTGGAGTCTGGCTCAGTTAAGCTTCCTATGCCTCTATGCATGAGTTCAGCTATGGTACATTCAATGGCTTTGTATATAAGGCTTTTGGACTAATGAGCCTATAATCACATGGATTGTAGAGGACAGCTCATGTGTATAGGAGCTGATTAGATGTTCTGCAGACAACAGGCAAAGCCTTTTCAATAGGTGTGGTTGAACAGTTTGAATAGATGCTTTGATAATGCACCCTAAGTACTGATAAGAAGGCAGCCTTATATATAAAATCTGATTTACACATTCATAAGTACTAGGCTAGCTGCTGTTATGGGCCATTGTAACCCTAACCAATTTCCATTTCAAAGGTGACAATCAAACCAAGTATCTTGTGACTGTGAGGTAAACACCTTAACCATTATACCAAATCCATACCCTTAGAAATGTTTATTTTAGTCCCTAACAGCATTTTTAAGACTTGTTCTACAATGATTTTTAGGAAAAGCTAAATTTTGCAGATAGTGGGGCAATAATATGGGTAGGTTAGGTAAAGTAAGCACTAAATTTGTCTGATAATATATTGGCTCTATTCTTGGGATTAGAATGTGCAATTGTATGGTTGAGCTCAATGTATTGTTGGACATTATTTTAATTTTATGACATAAGTGAAGAAAATTTTGTAGTGTCCTTTGGTATCTGTAGCAATCTGAAGCTTGTACTTTGCACATTTCCTAACAGTGCTACTGACTTCCTTGCTGGCTTGCTTCAGTGTGATCTTAACTCATTCAAGCCTATAATGCCTTTTTCATAAACTTTCAATTCATACCCATTCCACCTGATGGCATCCATAACTTTCATAGGTCTGGCTTCATTAACTAGGTGACTTACCAGCTAATAATAGGTGATATTAGAAAGGGCAAGGAGTTATTAACAAATTGATGCTAAAATCCTTAGTCTGGGGTGTCCTGCAAAAATTCATCTTTGCAAATTATTTATCATATTTTCATATTTATGTTCATATTTTCATAACTGATAGGCTTACATTTTATTGAGCTGCATGGTATGAAGCACTAATGTGGGAATCAGGTCACTGAAAATGCCATTTTAAATCATACTGTTCTGGAGATATTTCTAGTTATTTGTTAGTAATTATTAATATAAGCAATATCTCCATGTGTACTTAATACTTCATAAACAAAGTGACTTAAAAACTGTTGAATTACATTAGGTAAAACCTTAGATGTCATTGAAGAAAATTGTCTTTAATAGTTGCGCATCTTGACAGATATCCAGCATTATTTGTACTGTTAATTATACAATTAAATATATGTTTTCATATATCTGTAAATAAACATGCATTTACAAATAAATTTCTTATTGTCATGTGAAAGCTTATGTCTATTTAACATAAATGTTCTAACACTATATATCCATGTTGTATAGTTTTTAAGATATGAACATTTGTGAAAGTTTAGAAAAAATATAATTTGGGGTTTATGTGGATTATAATATATTACACCATTTATGGAAATGACCAATAATGTACTGACTGTATTATCACTGTAAAGGATATTTCTGCTGATAATGTTCCTATTTGTGCAGTTTTAATAGCTTTTATTGTTCATAAAATATTTATATTTCTTTATCTTATGCTTTTTAAAAATGCAAGCTGTATATAGCCTGCTAGAGGAGTGACATTCCACACTACATAGCTGTTAATAGCCGGGGATGAGGATTTCTTACAGTTTTTATTATTCGCTTTCTTTTGTTATATAATTTATTAATATGAAATTCCACCAGAGAGGTTTGTTCCTGAATTTAGAATTACATTTAGGGAAGATAGGTAAAAAAAATTCTATGTAGTTGTTTAAATGCTGATAAAATGAAGGTGAATGTGGCAGAAATCTCATTCAGGTCCATTTAAGAGGTATTGCTGTGAATTTGTGTAGGATTTCTCCAGGTTAAAGTAGGTTTGCCCAGATGAAGTTTTTAAAAGTGGACTCAGTTGTTGATGTGGTGCTACCATTAGGCCTGCTAGAAAAATATGATTTATTTGTGATTTAATGTAACCAGAGATGGATGGGTAGGGTCCAGGAAAAGGGTATGTTGGTCACACCAGTCAAGGTTATTAAAGCCTCTAGAAGACAGTTCTTCCATTTGCTCCAGAGCACTGGTATTAACAAAGACTAGGAAACTAACAAAGTCTAAAAATGCTAAGCATTTGTATTTTTAGATGTGTAAATATGACAGTCAATATTTTTGTAATTTAAATCCCCTGGCAAAATGGTATGTGGTTTGATATTGACCTCTGAATAGTATGAGGTGATGGCCATGGCCTTTTGAGAGCACTGATGGGGAGCTATAGCTTTCAAAAACATGCAAACTAGGTTCCATCATGTCTCTCTGCATCTGGGGAGAATGGAATCATTTTGTCCATGGATAATGCCAGAATCAGTACAGTTTTCTGGAAAAGGGAAGACAGATGGCAGTTACTGCTTAACTTAGGCAACATAGGCAGAGGCAATGATATACATTTATAAGGATCCAGCAGTAAAGTGTGAAAGTTCTACAGAAAGCTGCAGGGTAAATTAAACTTGAATTTATTATCAACCCTCAGCTTCATCATGTCATACAATGTAAGCATACAATGGTGGTGAAAATTACCCTATAATTCTCTCTAAACTGTATCATACACTGCATTTAGTATATCTCTGCAGATTATTATCATCCCCAAACTCCATCATAGAACACAGGGGAATACAATCCTTAGGAATGCCTAATTGCTGCCTGTTTTCCCATTTAGTGATATGAACTAAGCAGAAGTAGGTATAATTCTTCCATTATTAATATTACTGCTAAGGTCATATATGAATCATCATCTTCTTTCAGCTGTTCCCATTAGGGGTCGCCACAGCGGATCATCTGTTTCCATTTCTTCCTGTCTTCTGCATTATTCTCTGTCACACCAACCACCTGCATGTCCTCTCTCACCACATCCATAAACCTTATCTTAGGCCTTCCTCTTTTCCTGTTACCTGGTAGCTTCATCCTTAGCATCTTTTTCCCAATATATTCAGCATCCCACCTCAGCACATGTCCAAACCAATGTAATCGTACCTCTCTGGCTTTGTCTCCAAACCTTCCAACCTGGGCTAACCCACTAATATACTTATTCCTAATCCTGTCCACCCTCGTCACACCCAGTGCAAATCTTAACATCTTTAACTCTGCCACATCCAACTCAAACTCCTGCCTTTTTGTCAATGCCACTGTCTCCAACCCATATAGCATAGCTGGTCTCACTACCCTCTTGTAGACCTTCTCTTTCACTCTTACTGGTACTCATCTGTCACAAATCACTCCTGACAATCTTCTCCACCCACTCCATCCTGCCTGTACTCTCTTCTTCACCTCTCTTCCACACTCACCATTACTCTGAACTATTGATCCCAAGTATTTAAACTCATTCACCTTCGCCACCTCTACTCCTTACATCCTCATCATTCCTCTATCCGCCCTCTCATTCACACACATATATTCTGTCTTAGTCCTGCTGACCTTCATTCCTCTTCTCTCTAGAGCATATCTCCATCTCTCCAGGGTCTACTCCACCTGTTCCCTACTCTCACTGCAGATCACAATGTCATCTGCAAACATCATAGTCCACGGGGAGTCCTGTCTGATCTTGTATATCAACCTGTCCATCACCATTGCAAATAAGAAAGGGCTCAGATATGATCCTTGATGTAATCCTACCTCCACCTTAAACGCATCCATCACTCCCACCGCAGACCTCACCTCTGTCACACTACCCTCGTATATATCCTGTACCACTCTTACATACTTCTCTGACACTCCTGACTTCCTCATACAATACCACAACTCTTCTTTAGGCACCCTGTCATATGCTTTCTCTACGTCTACAAAAACACAATGCAACTCCTGACATTCTCTGTACTTCTCCAGCAACACTCTCAAAGCAAACATCGCATCCGTAGTGCTCTTTCCTGGCATGACACCATACTGCTGATCACTAATTATCACCTCCGTTCTTAACCTAGCTTCCACTACTCTTTCCCATAACTTCATGCTGTGACTGATCAATTTAATCCCTCTGTAGTTACTACAGCTCTGCACATCACCCGTATTCTTAAACATTGGTACAAAAATATATTTTCTCCATTCCTCAGGCATCCTCCCACTTTCCAAGATTTCATTAAACAATCTGGTTAGAAACTCTACTGCCATTTCACCTAAACATCGCCATGCTTCCACAGGTATGTCATCTGGACCAACAGCCTTTCCAGGCCATATATGAATACGAGGCACAATTATAATCTAATTAAATAATAAATTATGAGCATATGTACTGAGGGTGGTCTTAATATATATGATGATATGATGATAATAGAAGAAGACTAAATAACACTTTTATTGGTTTATGAAAGAAGTTTTTTTTTCTGTAAGCTAGGTGCAGCACCCACAATGATCTGGCAAATATACAGGGGAGCTAAAAAAGTATTGATTTACAGTGCAGTATGGAAACCCAAGAGGAAGAATGTCATGATAGTTTGAAATATGGAAACCCAAGAGGAAGAATGGCATGATAGTTACTAGATGAAACAAGTGGACATGCTTGAAGGACCTATGTGGTGCTTACATTCGACTCTTAATATGTTTTCATGTTTAAGTGTAACCCTTAAGTGATTAAGCTAACCTTGATGTGGTCAACTAACTTAATTACTTCATTCATTTAATCTATAATTAAGTAAAATGTTACATTTATGAATATAATTTTAATGCCTAAACAAGAATACATCCAAGCTGATCATTAGCTGCGTTGTTTTATAGCTTGCATTATTTGAGTATGCAAATACATGCCTACATCACATATGCATATCAAACTACAAAATTCTTGTCTGAGGGACAAGTTCATGCAGTTATCTCGGGCATTTATATTGTATCATAAGTCCTGTGACTTGACTATATTAGCTAGTTTTTGAAATGGACACAGAGATTCTCAGGGCTGCTACAAAACATTAATTTCATTATGAAGTTAAGCCATCAGGCTAGAAATATGTTATACTACACATTTGTGATACAGCTTGAAAGTTACTAAACTTTCCTATAGCGGACAAATATTTACTTTTTTCAGTTTTGAAATCCCTATGAATTAAATATTGTTGTTGAAACTATTTATGTCTTTTTGCTAGTGTATCTGCTCTGTCATACAACAAAATATGGCTAGTTTGTTTATTTTGCTTGTTATTTGTTTAGTGGCTTATTTAAATGGTACAATGACCCTTTTCAAATTTCACCTGAACCAGAGAGGGAGAAACAAACATACAGACTTAAAAAGTACTATGCAGGTGGGTGAAAAATCCACACTACTTAGATATCTGCTTGTGTCCTGTGATTGTACAACTCTCCATCAGTCATTAAGGAAAAATGCATTTGGTATATTCTCTTGGCAATTGAACAACTCATGGTTTTGAGTTGTGCTACATTTTTTCATGCACAGCATTTCCTGTCATTTAGATGAGTTCTAGAAGCCTGACAGTGAAACTGTCCCACTTACTTCACCAAGGCACTTGCACTAACAATCCAGAGTAAAGGCCAAGGAACATGGGGCAAAATTGTAAAAGGTGGCACAACTAATAAGATAATCAGAAATCTTAAAGAAGCTGTATAGGGCCAGCTGTCTACTTTAATTAGTTTGAGTGCTACAGGAAACTGTTTTGACTGCCAAGCTCATCAAAAAGCATGCCTGGAAACATTAGTATTGTAATCAGATTTTATATGAAAAACCTTTCATTAGGCTGGATTGCTGTAGGCACTTATAATGAACAAAAGGACATTAAATAGATGGACATGTCAGCATGTGGCATAAAAGACTTTATCATGTCTTCTAATCCTGTGATGAAAAGTTAATTTATTAACAGTAATGATCTGAAAAATTCACTGCAAAACAGAAGAATGAAAACCACATGCTGGGCGATGTTGGCAGCCGTGTAACAGCTAACAATTAAACTGTTAACAGGTAAGATCAATTCAGTGAAAACAGTACTTACTGAATTAATCATCCCTTTTACAAATGCAGAAAATTACAAAGAAAGACATTCCGTCTTATGCAGCATATCAACTATTTTTTTTTTATGATGATTCTTAAAGTGAAAGGAATTGCTAAAGATGGGTAGAGAACGTTATGGTTGTTACTGGCTTTGCATCAAAGTATAGTATCATAATGTCTGACCTATCCAACACTACAGTCTAGATAATATTTTAAATTTGATTTCTCATCACTGGATCCTGAGGACACCATGGAAAGAAAATATTAACTCATTGTATAGATTTTCTAATAATTTACTGGTATTTATTCCAGAGCTGGGGGTATGTATTGTACAGCAAGCAAAGCAGATGGTGAATTATCCCTTTCACTTCCCCAATGACTAGTCAGACGGTGTGCCATTTTTGCTTAAATTATTACCTGTTGTCAGTAATTTGTGGTAATAGCATGGCTTGGTTGTGGCTGTGCCAGACACTTAGTGAGTCACTGAGATTTGTAGTTTTTTTTATTATTTATTTATTAATTTTCCTGCTCATTGTTGCGCTTGTCTCAGACAAGTTCATTAGAATATCTTCTGTATGAAGTTTTCTTTTATCATAGCTTGTGGTTTATTTGCTCTTTCTTGTTGTACATTAACTCATTTGCTGCTTTGTTATTGGTTCTTTATAGGCTATCACTCCTTCGTCATGTTTGGTCAAACCTCCTAACGTTTAGACCCTTGTTCAGTGGCGGTGCTTTCTTATTTTGCATTTCAAAGCTCCATGGGTTGAATCCCATCCTGCTTCATTATTAACTCGGTGTGATTTTTTTTTTACCCCTTTCTCTTTTGTGTCTGTCACTACTCCTTTGTTTCTTTTGGATGGATTTTGGGAAAACCGTGTGGGTTTATGTGTCACTTCTGTTTTCCTTCAACTGAGAAGTTCAGGTAATGTGTTTTCTGCATTGTATTTCATGTTCTCTGTGAATATTTGTGTTCTGAGCAAATATATAGCATTCACGATAAAACTTTTTACCATAGCAGCATCATATTTTAAGATTAATATAGAAAATCTGCCCACGATTCTGTGCCTTATCTCATTAGTTGGCCTGTCAGTTTTCATGCATTGGTGTTTATTTGTATTGGTTGTTTATTCCTTTTGTTTGTGGATTTTTTAACCTTATCTTACTTTAATTAAAAAAAAATATTATACTGCTGTTGAGGATCAGGTTGCCTGCACCATCAGAGTGGTAGTGGTACTTAATATTCTCTCTCCCAAGCATCAGACCTTGTATGTCTACAGTCTTTTAACCAGTATGATTCTGGAAGCTAACACTGTATACATTACTCAAGGTTCACAACTTCAACAGGTTCAGGAGCTGTATTATATTACTGTAATCTCATAGGAGAGAAAACGTATTCTTTAAAAAAATGGGTGAAAAATTTATATTAGCGTAGTTTAGGCCAACCGTTTATAGAAAGGTATTCATACATTTTTTAAGATCAGGATGTTGTACTGTTTAATTATTGCTTGTCAGTAATGCTATCCATCTCCTTGTATCAATGGCTTTAGTAGAAATTAGGAAGGCTTCAAAAAAAATAAATAAATAAATAAAAAAGGCAAGCAAACTGTGAGTACTAAGTGCTTCTGCAGATGACACATAATTTCCTCTGCCATGTGCACTGCACTCAGATTCTTCACTGTTTCTTACTCTGTGGAAAGTCTGAGATAATTCTGGTAGCTTGTACTTCTTACAATACTACAGGTTCTTACCTTAAGTGGGGAACATCAGTGGTATCTTATTCTGACAGTTCACCTGCTTTTAGTCTTATTAAGCATCTAAAAAGATATATAAAAGACAGACATTTTAAATATATCTCTGATTAACCTAGTACTGAAAGTGTACTTACACTTTCCTATTCTGCAAAGTTTATTCTTTAATTGTTTTTAAGCAGTAGTGATTTCCATCCACTTTCTTTTCTGTATCATCTTTTTGCATGAACTGTAGCTACATATAATAACAAAATGAAAAAATAAAACAAAATAAAAAGGTAAAATTATTCAAAACTCAATATATAAATAACTATAATATGGTTTACTGAGACAAGTACTCACTCATTATTAAACAGGTATATTTTACTTATGTTTTTTAATCAGATCTTTGTTGCATTGTCTGTGGCTCAGCTGAGTTGATTCCCAGGTTTTAATTGCTATGGCTATGGGTCAGATACTTGAAACACGTTTTTTCCCAACACCATTCTTTTTTTATAGTAGGTAGGTCCTCCTTGATGCTTTAGTTAACTAAATAGTAATAATAATAATAATTTTTACATAATTTAAAATGGTATGCATAAGGCATTTTTCATTCATTCTCCTTTATTTTAGTTACCTCAGGTCTTCATCACCACTTGTCTCACCCCCAAGTATTTTATATATTTAATATTTGAATTAATTTCTTAAAAGCTGCACTTAAAATAATTATGTTTTTTTTCTGTCTCGCAGAAGTCATATCAGTTTAATATGATTAGAGGTCCTTTTTGCAACAAGTAACGTCTAAGTCTAAGGTCCTATTTGAAGAATTTTATTTTGCTGCCAGAAGGAGTTAGAAGGCTCTACTCAACCTATGAGGATGAGGTCTTACTCCACCAATGCAGGGCCAAGGACAGTGAACCTGCATTGAAGAAAGAAAGGTGCTGGTTCCAAAAAAATATCTCTAGAACTGTGTTTACTGGGGCAGTACACTGATTAATATTGACCAATTTCAGGCTCAGCTCAAGTGAAATACAAAATATTTCACACAAAAAAATAGTTCAACATTCAAGTAATATAGATGCACAATAGTTTATCCTTTTCTCAACTTCCATAGATCTTTCCCCATCTGATTTCAAGCAGTGCTAGTACTGCATCCGCTACAGGTAGCAAAGGGGCTGGAGTGTTGTTCAGGGTGGAGGTTATGGTACTGCTTGCCATTGCTTAGCTACATTTTGATTCTGTTGGAGGATCAATGTCTGAGAAAGGTGTCTGCATGGCTGAAATGCAAACACACTTTTTTTAAAAGTTAAAAGCAGTCACCAATATAGGCAAACACTGCACTGTTAGCTGTTTGGGAGTCATGCTAGATAAGCTAAGATTACCTTCCCCAGAGGTTTGATTATCAAATTGTCAAGTTTAAGGCTTATTGGGAATTCAGTGTTGGCAATTCTATGGACAATCTGACATTTTGCTCATGCATGCTCACAATCTGGGAAAGGGCATCCAGTGACCACATTTAAGTTAAAGGGGGCAATGTGTTACAGGTGGATGGTAGAAGCTCTGTTCAGTGATTATGGGGAATAAATTCCTTCTGTGTTTTGTCACCCTCAAAAGAAATAGATTCACCTATTCCCCCCATTAAAGTAGACACGTTGTCAACTTTGTTAAAGGATTATCCTTAAGTTTATATGATTCAGGGATAATTATACATCTTTGTCCTAGAAACGTCTTTAAAATCTGATGCCCTCCCTGCTGGGAAAGTTTACAAGAATTTGCGATCAGTTGTTGGGAAGCAGGATGTCATATGGAAGCTATTTAATAAAGAAAGTGTTGCTAAGGAGAATAGCTAGCCCATTTATGGCCCCCCTTTTCATTCTTTTTTAGAATATCCTCATTATGTTTAGTGCCAAAAGAGAAGTAAGGGAAGTACAGATTTATCCAGCATTCTTCTTTCTTCAAGAAGTTTTGGTTAATAACAGCATTAGCAAACACGATGCTTGCTTTCAGTATTTGTCACTAGTTGACATCATTCAGATCATTAGGAAAACAAAAAAATATATTAGTTAGTAAAACAAATACAAATAAAATGTAATAAAATAAAGAAGCTCGGTGATCCCTGTCTATTAAAGTTAGACATTGTCTGTCTTTCACCTATTGCTGATTTGTGAAAAGGGCTGGACATTACTGTACATGCACTTTGAAGAAGAGTTCTACTTTTACATGTACATGTCTGTGGGTTGTGCAGTGGCATGCACCACCTTTGAGAAGTTTAGTAATGACCTACATTGTTGTTCATAGGTTCATAGGTTCATAGGTTGGTACTAGGCTATCGGCCCTAGGGCCTATACAAGCCTAGCCATAACAATTCCCTGGCTATTTCTTCCCACACTATTTACTTCCCTGGACCCCTGTCTAGCAGAGTGACTGATGTGATCCCCGGGGTGAATTTCCTTTCTCCCATCCAATCATCAAGGTTCCTTTTGAAGAGGGCCAAAGAGGCGCTCTGCTTGGCATGTATGGGCAGTCTATGCCAGAGTCTGGGGAGCCTCTGGGTCTGGAACCTATCCCTTCAATATGTTTTGTTTATTGTGATGACAAGATTTAGATCCCTGCAGCATGTGGCTCTGAGGGATTGGGATTTCTTTAAGTGTAGCATGTCCAACAGCTCTGGGTTTGACATGGCCTTGTATGTTAAGCAGAGATCACCTCGGAGTAGACGATATGTGACAGAGTATAGCTGGAGTTTTTTAAGGTGGTCAGCATAGGGCATCTGCTTTAGGTCTGTGATTCTTTTAGTGAGGTATTTCTGTAGCCTTTTCAGTTGTTGCAGATGTCTTGAGAGGTACATACCAAATGGGGCGTTGTATTCTATGATGGGTAAAATGAGGGATGAGTACAGTGGGACAATGACCTCCTTTTTTCTGGATGAAAAACCCTTAGTGATGAGGTGTGCCAAATAGAAGGATTTCCTGACTGTTGTGGCAATGTGGTTATTGAAGGTGAGACCACTGTCCACCTGTGTCCCTAAGTCTCTTATCACACTTTCGGTGTTTAGTGTACTGCCACCTATGTGATAATTCGTGGGTACATGTTTTTCCCAAAGGGGAAAACTATACATTTCTTGGCATTGAGCTTGAGCCCATGGCTCTGGCACCAAGCATCTGTTTCTGTAAGGCCCTTTTGTAGAGTATCCACATCATTTGGGAATTCAATAATGGCTCCCAGTTTGTAGTCATCTGGGAACTTTGTTAGCTAGAGTCCCTTAGTGTTGGCCTGTACTTCAGAGAAGTAGATGCCAAACAAGAGAGGTCCCAGGACTGAACCCTGAGGTACTCCACTTGTCACTTGTCTGGAGCTGGATTTGGAGTCAGCTAACTTTACAGTGAGGGTTCTGTCAGTAAGCCAGTTGCAACCTATCGAGTGACGTAGGGATTAATGCCCAGTTTAGCAAGTTTATCTATGATTCCAGAGTGGGGGATGGTGTCAAAGGCCTTGGCGAGATCCAAATAGGCTGTGTGGACTGCCTTACCCTCGTCCACGGCTCTGGAGCCTAATTTGAAGAAGTCAGTAAGGTTCAGGAGACAAGATCAGCCCTTCACGAACCCAAACTTGGTGGGGTCCAGTGTTTTAAGGTTGCCAAAGACTTTGTTTATAAGTTCCATGATAATACATTCCATGGCCTTGCAGATCAGGCTCGTCAGACTGATGGGGCGGTAGTTTCCGGGATTCAAGGTAGATCTACCCCTTGTGGAATGGGGTAACTGCACCTGTGAACCACTCAGTGGGCACAAAGCCTGAGGTGAGGGTATGATTAAACATGACACTTAGGTGAGGTGCCAGTTCATTTTGTAGTTCATGTAGTACACAGCCTGGGATGTCATCTGGTCCCATGGATGCTGTATTCTTAGATTTGGAGAGTGCGTTTTTTACCTGTGTGGCCTTTATTACCGGAATTTGGCAATCTTCCAGTATTGAGATGGGCCATTTAGGGGGTGAGAGGGGGGTGAAGTTGGCACTGAACTGATCTGCCAGGATACTGGCAATATCTTTGGGATCAGTATATTTAATGCCATTCTGTTGCAGCTCAGAGAAGCTCTGAGCATTGCCATTTAAATTCTTGACATAGTTATAGAATGCCTTGTAGTTGTCTTTGGAATCTTTGGCAATTTTATTTTCATAACTAGCTTTGGAGGATTTTATGAGGGATCTCAGCTTCTTACTGAGGCTGGTAAGGGAGTTTTTTGCATCCTGGGATTTTCCTCTTTTCTGCAACAGTTTTTCCTTTTTAGTAAAGTTTGTTTATGGCATGGGACCACCAGATTAGCTTTCTTTTTTTGGAGGATAGCATCTTGGTTTTATTTGGGATGGCACGATTCATGCATGAGTGGATGTGCTCGTACAGTGCCTTAGTGTAGGACTCAGCAGTCGAACTTTCAGTTCCCATCTGCATGGGTGTCATGACGTTTTTAACTTCTGACTTGAGTAGCATGAAGTTGGCCTTGGAGAAGTTTTTTATGGAGGTTTCCTTACTGGGCGGTGGGGGTAGGATGTAGATGTTAAGGGTGATTAGCTTATGGTCTGACCTGACCAAAGAGGGGGTAACCATTGGTGTGGAGCATTGATTTCCCATGTTGGTAATGAGCAGGTCTAGGATACTGGAGCCCCTGGTGGGACTATGGATTAGTTGATCCAGGGCATTGGAATTTATGAATTCCAAGAACCGTTGGGCAAAGGTGTTGGTGCACGAGTAATTTTCCCAGTTTATGGCAGGGTAGTTGAAATCACCTAGTATTAGGATGTTTAGTTGTATATTAATATTTTTCAGTATGTTTAGAAAGGTGTAGTGAGAATCTTGGGGCATGGTGGGGGATCTGTAGCAAGCTACAATTTGGATTGGAGTCTTACCTAGTGTTAGTGGCACCTGGAGACTTTCAGATGCATTGTGTTGGGCAACTAACCTGGTGGTGTGAATATCCTTGGTGAATATGGACACTCCTCCACCTTTAGTGTTTTGATCCTGGTTTAGTAGCCGAAAAGTGTGGTAAGAGTTGTAGCCTGGTATTGCAGGGGTGCTCTCTGGAGCCTTGAACCAGGTCATTCAGATCATTAGGAAAGCAGTTGGCAACAGGGAGCTTCATGTCATGTAGAAGGAAATGTTCTCATGATTTTATGACGGTTCCCAGCTGTGCTCTGGGTGCACAGGAGGGCATGGAGTAGCTTCTTGAGCTATGTCAGAAAATTAGGGTATACTTCACTAATGACAAGATTCAAGGCCTGCTGGGGCCTTTGGTCTTTATAGATCTTGAAAGTGATATGGTTTGTTTGGCTTTAAGTTGCCAGAGACTAAATTAGATCATTTGAAAGAGCTCACCAGCATATTTTTAGCAGTCAAGAAAGAATGACAGAATAAGAGATATACTGGAGCTTCTGGGCCTTCTAAGTATTCTCTTGCAGGTCTATGTCACATGGTAGAATATGTACAAAATCCCTGGGTAATTTCTTTTAGTCGAGACATTAGGAACTCCACAGCATGAGGGATACTAGTTAGGTAAAGGAAGATCTGCATCTATGGCATGTTTCCTTGTGGGCTACAATAGATTTTCTTTTTGTCAGGATGAATGGGTGTCTTCAAATGCAATGCAGTTGCTTACTGACACAGCAGGGGCTATGGTATGGTGGACTACTTGGGAGGGCTATGGTTTTGACTAACCCAGCCACCCTCATGGTCTGCAAATAGTGGGAAGGAAAGACATTATTTTTTGGAACTCGTGCTCATCTGGGTGGCTGTAGCAGTCTGGTAGGAGCAATTTCATAAAAGAAGGGTGATATTTTGTTTAGACAACCAGAAAGTAGTTCAGGTTCTAACTAAGAAAGCATCCAGATCAAAACAGGTGCATTCATTGTTAAAACTGCTAGTGTTGCACAGTTTTGGAGATTCATTTGCCATTCACTGCCAGAAACATCCCTGATAGTTGCAACAACATCCTTGTTGACAGTATGTCTCATCTACAGATATCTGTATTTCACTGGCAAGCACCAGAGACACTGGAGGTCCCACATCAATCTTGACAATGGTTTAGATGATTGGTGTAGAGTAACACAAGACTTATTGTGCAATTCCTTGGCAGTTAAAACCAAGAAATCCTATGGGTCTCCCATTTGGTCTTTTGGGGTATTTCACAAGAATCATTCCACTGAAGGAGTGAAATGGTTCCCCCATCTTTTCATCCTCTACATATTCCATGGTGAACATTGGAAGAAGAAGTCAAGCCTATGAGAGTTAATTTGTTGGGTTTCCCTGAGTACATGATACATTGGGTCTTTGGCAGATTATTAAACGTGTGGGAAAGACTAAAGGGTTTACCCAGTGACTCAGCCCACTGGCAGGGATTTGTTATGTGTCACTTTGAAGGGAGTATTTTAAATTGTCAGTGATTATAGTACTTATACCTTGCTGGCTACGTTACTAATTTGGCTAGATGTGTTTTTTTTTCTTCATTTTGATAAACGTTTGCTTTCCTTACATTGGAGAGACATTACCCTAGTGCATGACTCGGTTCTAATTTTTATGCCCAAGACCCAGCACTGCAGTTTAGGCCATCAGGCTACTTTTGGGAATGGCATCTTATCCCTCACTCTGTCTGTTTTACTGGTTCATGGATGTGCATAGACTGCCCCACAGTACTTCCCTGCATGAGCTAGTATTTAAGTTTCCCTCTGCACTGCCTGTGAACTGTAAGGATTTAGAGGTTTTGCTGCAGATGGCTTTTACTGTACAAGGTTTTCCCATTCAAAGTTATTCTTCATATTCCTTTTTGTATATGATAAGTCTCAGACTTAGCCAGTGTATGTAATCAAAAGAACAGGTAAGTGATCCTCCCATAGCATTTTTGACTTATATTAAGTAATTTCTTTAACCTGCTTATTTCTGTTTGCTGTTTAACTTACTGTTTTAATCCTTTGGGTCTCAGGCATGTTCTAAGTGTGGACCACTCTTTCATTGCCCTGGAGGCAAGCAGAGTCATAGTCAGAAGGAACAATATGATTTTGGTCCTCAATCCTGGATTTGGGGAAATAATATTGAAGAGCTGCTCAGGAATGTTATGGGACCAGTTACTACCAATTTTAAATCACTTCATATAACAGGCAGATTAGCTATTTACTTTGATAATTCATCTAGGTGAAAGCTGAAGAGTGATATTTATTGTCTGAAATTTTCAGTGGATTGGTGACAATGCAGAAGTGGCGTCTACATTTAGCATTGATTTGATCTTCGTTCATATCAAGGTTGACTTGGGAAAGAACTTTAAGAACACCACCTTTAGAGTCAACTCACAAATTAATAAACTACAGGATAGCCAGGGCAGTTCCTCTTCTTGATTTTTTCTGTGGTTAAACATTGGAAATTTGTGAACAGAACTCCAGTTTGGTTTTGCTCCAATGAAAAAAATACAAAATAAATAACTTAAATGCTAGAATGTCTTTGACAAATATACTATTAATTGATTTAGTTAAATTATTACTTATTTTATTTTTCGTGTTCTATCAGTATTGTATTGTTTTGTTAATTTTGGGTCATGTTTACCACCCTAATTGATGACCAGAAACCAGAGCCAAATTGCCAGTTTTGGTTTATACTGCCAGTGGAGTCTGACCAGGAAAAGTGGGTGAACAGGCTGTTCAGCTCATAGCCTGAAGCCACTGTATGCATCCAGCCCTTTTCATTCTCCCTTTCTTTCTGGGACTAGACTATCCATAATCATGATGAGGTGTACGAGCAGTCTACAATACAGCACTGAAGTATTTCATCATGCTTGACTGAGGGGGCTCTGAGATTACCCGACTTGACTTGGAGGCTGGATAAACTGACTGGTGTTTATCATCCTGCCTGTTACGAAGCTGTTTGGCATACTGAGGCATCTAAGGTTATTTTATCAGTGTTTTATGAATGAGAGTATCTGAAGTTATTATCTTGGTGATTTCACTTGTTTGCAAAGATATCATGTTGTACAATAAACTGATCATATGGGCCTTACTGTGTTACTGTGTTTTATGTTAGGGGAAGCAGGGCTGGGGGACCAATGAGTATCAGTAAAAGTATACAGCTAAAGATTTGACAGACAAATAAGGGGATCTGAATGAAAAGAATCCTCAGAAATAGAAATGAAAAAAAATTGCATTATTGGTAAAGAGAAAAAAACAGTTGTTAGGAAGAGGTGTAAAAGGATTGTGATATATATATATATATATATATATATATATATATATATATATATATATATATATATATATATATATAGGATCCAAATCAGAAATTAAAAAGGAATAAGTATTTGGAAACTCTGAGGAAGACAAAACAGAGAAGAAAGAGTGGAGGGTTATGTTGAACAATATAAAAAGTTCAAGCAAGAATTTGTAGGGAAAAAAACAAGCTGTGCCATTGATTAGCAAATAAAAATGCAAGGAACAACAATAACAAAAAAAGCCAAAAGGAAAGTTTTAAGAATATTTCTTGTGAAAAACATTAAGCCCTTTTCTTTCAAAAGTATTGTAGACTTCTTCAGAGTAAACACAATGAAAAGCACAACCTTAACAGGTATAATGTAATAAGATAACCAATAAAAATGCAAGTAGACATTAAAAGACTGGCTATAAAGAATATGGGAGAGGTTTGAAGTCAGACCTAAAAGAGGCCAAAGTAGATATAGCGGGTGTGACAGACTGCTAAACAAATGATGAAACTGATTAAGGTAAGGAGATCACATGGTGTGAATTGTTCAGGCAGAAAACAAAGTACACAACAGTGGAGGCATACCGTCTGCATTTAGACAATACAAATTGTGTTGCATCTGTTGTTGAGGAGAGGAGTAGAGCAAGGAAGAGAAAAACTACGAAGTTCATTAAATATTCGCAATCTAGCAGAAGGAGTAGACTTAAATGGTTACATGAAATATATTGTCCAATGGATGATACCATAGAGAATGATGAATAGAACAATGAAACAGAGAGGGTTGAGTCAGGAAAAAAAATGTATAATGGACGACTTCAGTTTTCATGTACTAGAAGAAGGCGTGCATCAAATCAGAGAGAAATAAAGAAACAAACAAACAAAGGAGAAACTTAACCAGGCTCTCTTCATTCAGCTAATATTACAAGTCACAAGGAAGAGCAAAATAAGTAAGTATGTACTTAACATAGATAAGGAGGCTCAACACCTAGAAGAAAAATTATCCTGACTATAAAATAAGCATTAAACAGCCTGGAACACTATGAGCAAGTGAAAAAAAAAATGGTTATTCACTGTTAATGATGTCCCCTGCACAACCCAGATTTAACAAAGTGGATTTATTTCTACATTACTATATATATCCTCATATGTACTCTCTCATCATTTTATTTATGATCTTATCCCACAACAATCTTTGACCCAAAATCTACTGTTTCCCTTCCCCGTGTACATATTAGCTCTGTTGCTCCATCTTACTTGTATGTTTTCCAGATGACTATGTCACACTCCTGCTTACTTTTCACACCTCTCATTGATCTTCACATTTATATATTCCATATATCCAAGCAACTCCCTCTGCAATCTAGAATAAGTCGATGCTTCACATATTATTGTTAATGAATTTATTATTTTGTACAAAAGTACTTGATAAACACATATTTCAGTTACATGACTTGTCAGAGGGGAAATCTGTTAGGGAATTTCAAATAATATTATGTGTGTCTTTGACATAAACTCTCAATAAATGCCAACTGCTATATGCAAAAGTTATTTCCTTGGTGCTAACCAGAAAAATGTCCTTGAGGACAATGGAACCTGCTTGGATAAATTGCTACAGTTTAGTAAACTACAAGCCCTAAACTACATATGAAGGGTCACAAGGATATTGGTTATAGTACTAAATCCTAAACCTTAAATCACTGCTAAAGATATCCAACTAATAATTAAAATTCAAGGAAATAACCATAACATCATATAGAATAAGGAAGACCATTCCAAAATTTCATAGCATGAAAAGTTGACCTTGCCTTTTTTGTAGGCTTGACTAGTAACAAACGCCTTTCCTCAGCTCTTGAAATCAAAAGGACTGCCCAGAACCCATATACCGTAACACACATTTAGGTTTTGGTTAGGAGAATAAGCATTAGTTTTGAGATGAGGTTAGTTCATATTACTGTATAAAACTGTGTTTTACTTTATATAAGCGATGTCAATTTATTACAAGATGACAGAGTCAAAAACTCATCTCATGCACTACTAAGTTATCAAATCTACTGCATTTTCTATTATTAATGTTTTACACAGAAGGATACACAAATCATCAGCCTTAATACTACTGATCTAACTTTTTAAGTCACAATTAAGCTCTGACTCATGAATTTATTTATTATTTTCCCTTATTCAAATCTTCAAAAGCAGGAACAAGCACGTTCTTATATGTAGCTTGCTTTTTAAGATTAATGTTCTAAACTTATATCCAAGTATAAACTAATATATTTCAGATTTATAACTGATGGTATCTTTATCTTAATTTATGTACCATTATTGTTTTCTTCCTTTGCAGTAATAATAATAATAATAAAAATAATTATTATTATTATCATCATCATCATAGGTTCATAGGTTCATAGGTTCATAGGTTCATAGGTTGATACTAGGCTATCTGGCTAGGGCACTTATAAGCCTAGCCAGAGTGTGTTTGGCTTTCGCCACCCTTTTAGATTAGTTGACTGTGCCTCTGTATACTAGGTCACAGAAGGTAGCCATATTAAGGTTAGTTTACTGTACCTCTGTCTAGCAAGGACACAGAAGAGATCCCAGAGGTAAACTTACGGTCTCCCATCCACTCGTCAAGATTTCTCTTGAATAGGGTCAGTGAGAGGCTCTGCCTAACATGGATTGGGATTTTGAGGGGAGCCTCTGGGATATGAATCTGTCCCTCCAGCATGTCCTATTTATTTCTGTGCTGAGGTTCAAGTCCCTGGAGCGTGTAGCTCTAAGGGATTTGGATTTCTTGAGGTGGAGCATGTCCATTAATTCTGGGTTGGACATGGCTTTATACATCAGACACAGATCGCCTCTGAGTAGGCAGTACGCAACTGAGTAGAGCTGTAGCTTCTTTAGCCGAAGTGCATAGGGCATCTGTTTGAGTCCCTTGATCCTCTTGGTGAGGTACTTTTGGGGTCTTTCCAGTTACTGCAGGTGTCAGGTAAGGTACATCCCAAATGGGTCATTGTATTCAATTATGGGCCTGATAACTGATGAGTAGAGGGGCACAATGACCTCTCTTGATCTAGATGTGAACCCTTTCATGATAAGGTGGGCTATATAGAAGGTCTTTCTAACTACTTTGTCAATCTGTCAAAGGAGAGATTACTATTTACTTGGGTCCCCAAGTCCCTAACTACTTCTTCCATACTTAATGGATTACCACCTATATGGTAATTTGTGGGCACTTTGTTTTTCCCAAAGGAGATGACAATGCACTTTTTGGCATTTAGCTTTAGGCCATGGCTCTGGCACCAGTTATCCATCTCTGTGAGACCCTTTTGGAGGATGATCGTGTCAGCCGGAGAGTCGATTATGGCACCCAGTTTGCAATTGTCTGCGAACCTTGTCAGCCATAGTCCACCCATGTTAGCCTGTACCTCGGAGAAATATATACCGAACAAGAGAGGTCCCAGGACTGAGCCTTGTGGGATGCCACTTGTAACTGGTTTAGAGTCTGACATGGCACCTGCAATTCTGACCATGTGGGTTCTGTCCCTGAGCTAGTTAGCAACCCATCTTGTGACATAGGGGTTGATATTTAAGCTAAGTCTCATCATCATCAATATTATTATATTGTTCTTATATATAATTTTCATTAAGTTTTATATTTTGTTAAAAATGTGCAAAAATAATATAATTTGGTTCTATTAGGAGAAAATATTAGGAGAAAATAAGCAGTCAAAAATTTGGCATTTGATTTCATCAAATAAATCTGTAAGAAATAATATCAACATACCATTATAGTTTTATCTGGAAGTAGGTTATAAATTTGTGGATTTTAGCATTATAATTAGAAAAATTTTGAAAATGCTTTTTCTTAGGTTTTTAGCTAAAGATTGTGTTGAGGATTATATTTGAATTTAGGAAGATTTTAAGACTATCATTTGATTATGAGACATAAAGCATGGTTACAAATAGTAAACATGCATTTAGAAACTTTAAAAAGGCTAGAGAGAGATCATGGTTTGTAGGAGTATTATGGTTTATATTTTGATCTGAGTTAACTTTGAAGTCTGTTAACTAATTTTTGACTTGCTGATCATTAGACAGGTTATTATAGAAGACCGCAAAACAATTCACAACAAGTCAGTAGCAGGTGGCAAGTTGTGACATTCATTGGGAGTGCACCTTTCAGTTCTGAGCCACAGTCAGTGCGAGAGGGTTAGTAAAATGAATGAATTCTTAATTCTTACATAGTTCTTTTTTATTGAAGTCACTGCTGTGTTCTGCTGGTTTGTTCTATTTTGTTGATGGCAGACAGCTGTGACTGCTGTGTTCGGCTGGCTTGTTCTATTTTGTTGCTGGCAGGCAGCTGTCACTGCTAGGTTCTGCTGGTTTGTTCTATTTTGTTGATGGCAGACAGCTGTCACTGCTAGGTTCTGCTGGATTGTTCTATTTTGTTGATGGCAGACAGCTGTCACTGCTGGGTTCTGCTGGTTTGTTCTATTTTGTTGATGGCAGACAGCTGTTACTGCTGGGTTCTGCTGGTTTGTTCTATTTTGTTGATGGCAGACAGCTGTGACTGCTGTATTGGGCTGGCTTGTTCTATTTTGTTGATGGCAGACAGCTGTCACTGCTGGGTTCTGCTGGTTTGTTCTATTTTGTTGATGGCAGACAGCTGTCACTGCTAGGTTCTGCTGGATTGTTCTATTTTGTTGATGGCAGACAGCTGTTACTGCTGGGCTCTGCTGGTTTGTTCTATTTTGTTGATGGCAGACAGCTGTCACTGCTGGGTTCTGCTGGTGTTCTGTATGTTTCAAGCCTTTTGAGTTGCATATATAAGCATGATCAAATCTTCATAAACTTTACATTTTCTAAATATTGAGTGTTTGTCATATAACATTTATATTTCTAGGGAAATGTAAAATTAAAGTTACTAACTACTGTTCTTGTGGACATCAGACTGCCCTTAAATATAATCAAATAATATGCCTGTTTTCTTTACAAGAAGCTCAAAGCTCATTAGCCTTATTTACAAAATGGTTAAATGGAAAATACATTTCTGGGCCTATTAAAGTCACTATATTTTATATGTTGCTGATCCCAATGCAAACTACTTCTGCTGATGGGAAAACTAGTTTCAGACAGCTGCTGCACTTTCAAAAAAAGAAATAAGCAGACATGTAAGAAGCACTGGGGGGGGGGGGGTCTGATGTATAAGGAAAAAACTGCAGTAGGTGGGCAGACATACATATTTCAGAATCATCTCAGAACCAATCACCAGCTAACTCGTGGACCATTATTTAGTGCAAGAAAAGTCTTCTACTGCTGTAGTTGGCGTTGGTAACATGAACTTTCACCTTCCACTGGTGAGCACTCACCTTGATGTCCCTAACCACAGACATCTTCACAGACTTAAAAGGGCATTGTGGAAGATAGAGCAAAGCAGGAGGAGGTAGCAATGCTGTTATCACAGGTTCGTAAAATGGCAGCTGACATGAGTACCTAATATCTCTGAGTACCTAATATGAAATTGCAGTAAAGTCTCTCTCATCGGATGCAGCTCTGCAGACATTCAGGGAAGGTTTTCAGTATTGCCATCTAATTACTGAGCTAATGGCTGTTGTTCTCAACTATCCTTAACTCTCATGGAAATCCCTGTTTTCCTCTCAGGATTTTGACCTGTCCCTTGTAAAATTTATATACATATTTAGTTTTTTTTTAAATAGTGAGGAACTAAGTCATTTAAACTCAGGAGTAATAACATTTAGAGACATTATTCCCTTCAGAATGTGCACATTCATACAGATACATTTATTCTACCAGATTTCTAAGTGAATAATACTTATAAATAACATTTGTTTTTGATATTGGGTATTTTTGCTCTTCTTTATTTTTGGCATTATCATTGGTGCCTGAGTGATTATTTTGAGAGTCATGTTAATGGTTTTATCATTTTTGCAACATCTGTCCAACCTTGGCAGTGCCTGAAGCCATACTGAGGGATCAGTAATCAACATTTCAGATGATTAATGCTACAATGATGACAATGACGTATTTTTCAGTATACTGTTATTAAAACAGCTTGTGTACAAATGTTTAAGTTCCAGCCCCCTACATGCGAGGTGTCATTCACTTTACACCATAAATACTCTGTACATAGTTTGTGAACCAATATAATGTACAATTAACGAAATACTGGACAGGCGTCAGTGTTTCCTCCTAATCCTTCTACCTGAGGAAGGACTATAGATAAAAAAGGATAACCTCTCTACCTCTCCTCCCTTCTATAACCATGAAACAAATTGAGGCCATTATTCATGCAGTTCATACTTCTCCATTTAAACAGAATACCAACATTAAAGATTAGGACTGCATTCAATTTCATCTGGTTCTACTCCAGAAGTTATCTCTTTTGGTGAAAATTAAAATGAATGAAGGATAATTTTTAATTGCCTTCAAGGAACTTACAAACTAAGGACACAGAAAAGGATGAATTCTGAGTCATTAGATACTTTTGCTATGGTTATAACACATACCTAAGACAGAACTAAGCTTCTCCTAAATGATGACAGAGAATGTCTTTTACATTCCATCTTTGAAGAAAAATCATTTTCATTCATTCCCCATGAAAGAAACAGCAGATAGTGGAAGTGAATTCGAAAACTATGACAAATGTTAAAAAGATCTTCTGCTTTACCATTCCAAAATGCCTTAGGGATGATTCATCTGCAACAGTGTATTTTATGGAAATTACCAGCCAGCAATAGTACAAAAAATAAAAAAATAAATAACAGTTCCAGAATCCTACATCTTTTAAGATCTCAATTGCTTCCAACATTATATATTTTATACCAAAAACTGGTGGCAAGCTCAAAGAGGAGCCAACTCATAGCCCCCTCTATTCTCTTTGAAGGAGTACTTTAATGCTTTCCTATTTCATATCCAAATGGTACCAAATAATGCGTAAAAGAACAGCAGTGGTACTGTCTAGAGTGTATAGAACGTACATAATACCGCCAGTGAATACTCAGACCAAGTATCTGAGGGATCAAATTATTTGACATATAGTACTGTTAATACATAAAAGAGCGACATAGCCAATTTTTTTGTCACAGCAAGGAACGTAGTTATGTTAATATTTCTTTTGTTTCTTGTACCAAAATGAAAGGTCAGCAGAAACCCATCTATCACATCATAAACCTGAACCATTTGTAACAAAAAATGTTTGCTAAATAATATGCTCTAGGGTTGCTTGTCTATTTCTATATACAAAGCTCACTGACGACACTTCAAATTTTGTATGGGTGACTTATTGTTCAATCTTTATCTGTGCCATTTGGCTTTTTGACTGTGACCAGGATGTTAACTAATTCTTTTACTGCAGTTCTTACTCACCTTAAATCAACAAGAATTCACATTTATCCTTACTTGAGTGGTTGTCTGATTCTATCACACTGTATTCTGTACTTAAGTCTTTCAGTGGTGTACATTCTTTGGTACTTCTACAGCTAGGTATATCTTTGAATGACAGAACAATCAAATTTAGTTATTTATTGGTAAAAAGGTTCTCTGGGAAAGTTTTGAATGCAGTTAAGTATATGATTATTTACCCATAAGACAGTGTTCTGTAACTAATGATTTTTTTTTCTTACAACTTTCATCTCAAAATTGTCACCATTTTCTTAAAGCTCTAGTTTATATCCTGAGCTCTGCTTTACTGGTTCTTACTGCAAGGCTTCAGTAAGGAAGATCATTGATATCAAAACTTATATGATAAGGACTGCCTGTCACTTCAACTAATCACCCCATGTTCATGGTCTTATGAAGAAATTTTGCTAATACCACATTCAGATATCTAAGAGTGTCAAATCATTCTTATATTCCACATCTATGAATTCAACACCTGTATCAAAATCTTTGAACTTTGCTTGTAAAGCCCATTTTCAAGATCTGAGTCCAGTACTAATGACTTACAGCACAAATGGATCTTCACATAATTATCAACAAATGCTAACCATTCATCTGACTCTGTAAGTACATGCCCTTAAAGCCATGTGCCCTGCAGACAATATAAAATCGATGTAACACCTCAACGATTATAAGGCACATCTTGTTGTCCTCTGAGATAATCAAAATATGGAGTCTTCCAATGACAAATCTGTTTGTGATCCGAAACAACTACTTCAACTATTCTGTTCTAAATGCATCAACTGGAAGTCCAAGTGACAAAGGCCTTCTCCATCAGATGGAATTACAGCATTCTGTAAGTATTTTCTCTTACTTTTTTATCTTAAGTCTGATGTTAAAAGAGAAAATACATTTTGTAAACTCACCGAGCCTCTCATTCTAAACATGCCATGGCTCACCTTTCTAGTTGATAACTTAACCGCTCTTTGGGCTTTTCAATGAAATTGATTAATCCAGCAAAACATTCAAGTTCTATATCCACACCATAAGTCTCTCTGTCGACATGGAAAATCTCAGAAAGATTCCAAAAGTCATCTGCATTCATATGAAGCACAAAGTGTCTTTAAACAATTCAGAAAAGTTATTACTAGAAAAATCTACTGGTATCAACAAGATCAGGGCATAGATCCATAGTCAAATTCAGTTTCTTAGCTCTTGCAGTATATTTGTATATTATTTACTGAAAGTCTGGATTACATTGGACATTATGTTACATTTTGGCTACCATTTCTGTATGTTTGCTTATTCATTCAAATGGCTATTTGATTTTAAGTTAAAGCACATTGTAAATGGAATTCCAAACATGAGACCACAAGTCATCACATCTAGCCTGTCTGGTCTTTTCATAGGGGTGGATTACCACTGGAGTTATTGGAAATATTGTAACTGGAAATAGTAAATCTGAATTTCAGAAATATCTGTGTCATTGAATTATGTCAAAGACAGGAGTAAAGGTAAAGGGTATGTGGCTATACCCAAAATGGAGAAATGCAGACGAAATTGAGAGAATGAGCAGAACAATGTTATGGCATGAACTGTTCAGATAAAATAATCAAGGGATACTCACAGGTCTCACTGTTATGTCTAGTCATGCATCTGTTGCTTTTTAATAGGCATTACACTGCAGTTTCACAGCTAGAAGCAAGGATAGACTGCAGGAGAGGATACAGAGACTGCTCTGCTGGTCATATATGAAAGGGCATGTCTCGTTCCAACTTGTTTTGGGAGATGCTGAGCAAAGAAGTGGGAACTGTGACTTAAGTACATAAAAAAAAAACAGTATTTTACACATTGGTAAATGACTCCATTGGAAAATTAAACAAAACATAACATGACTACTAAATAGGAACAAATGAAAAGTACCAATAAAGCAAGGCAGACCCACGACCTGGAAGGTGGCTCTGGAAGCCCAGAATAAAAAGCTGATGAAATGCTAATGTTCGCAGAAAATGAAAGGCTGCAACTTGCATAAAATTTTCTTGCTTTAATAAAACAACAATCTCCAGCCTGGTGCTGAGCTTTTTCAAGATACAATAAAATCAAGCTGGTTGCTCTTTATATACATAGTGAAAACTTGAACAATAATTCAATTAGTAGAAGGGAAGGTCTAATTAACCCTTCCAATTACTTGCTAGTACAAAACGTGCTTGTGAACAAACCATTGCTAAGCACAACTCACTGCAGTGTCCAACAAAGTATGTACATAAATTCAATAATCAATTGTTGGTGTGCACGCAGATTACCATAAAAATATACAATATTAAAAACAATGTTCAAAAGCCAAAACTGTATACATGTTAGTGTGTTTAATATTTCACCCAACCATATCACAGTAATCAGGAAATAAATACTATGATACCCTGGTTGATGAACTTGTTACTTATAAAATCCATTAATAATCTCTATTTAAATATGCTGTTTGTTCAGCAAAATTTTATTTCTATATGTGAACCCTAAAAACACTGGAAAAACGAAAATTCATAATTTTGCCTTCCTTAACCTCAAGACGCTGCTAAATTGAGCCATCTAGTCGCAACTGCCATAATAACTCTTTATATTCTAAAAGAGACCACCCCTTTCATCCATCATTAGCTGTTCTAAAATAATGAATTTAATTTCCATATTGGGACAAAAAAGGGAATGTCTGTAGAAAGCATTAGTTTCCTTTTTCTTAATTATGTCATACTGATGCTCGTAAATGCGCCTTCTGAGGGTTCTTTCAGTCTTTCCTGTGTAGAAACGTTTACATCTAGTACATAAACCCAAATAAACAATAAATTTGGCATTGCAATTATAATGGCCCCTTGGTTGATATAGGAATGTTCTTGATGGTAAATATAACCTGTGTCCATTAAATATAGCTGGGCATTGATTGCACATTCCACACTTGTATGTGCCTTCTTTTTTATTGTCACTACTTGCCATTGGTTTAGTCTGGTTCATCTCTAACATTTCTTTTATATTGGTACCCCTACGTCTAATGAATCTAGGAAACTCTGGGATCATATTACCCAACCTGTCGTCCAGTCTTAGCCGTAATATTTCTTTACACTGTTTTCCACAACATCATGGTCAATACTAAAAGTATGGATGTATCCTTTTCCTTATTCTGCAGGCTGCTGCTCACTTGGCATATTGATGTACCCGTATTGTCTAGGAGAGGTGGATATTTTGTTTCCCTGCAACTAATAATTTCTGTCGCTAGCTCTTCAACAAGAAGGCTTGGATACCCTCTTTCAAGGAATCTTTCCTTTAGGAACCTAATTTCCTCCATAAACACCTGTTTTGTGTTGCACATTCTGGAGGCGCGGATGAATTGCCCCTTGACTATGCCTCTTTTTTGATATTCAGGGTGGTTACTTTTAAAATGTAAAAAAGCATTTGAATAGGTGGGCTTCCTAAACACACTTGATATAAACCAACCTATTATTAACTTAAGTAATTCAAGCTATCAAAACTCAATGAGTGCGTAAAGGTTAGAAAAGAAGTAGTGCTGTTGATATAATGAAGAAATTCCTCCATATTTGCCCTAGTACCACTCCATACAAGACAAATGTCGTCAAGAAATCTGACATAATGCTTGATGTACTGTGCCCACTCTGTGCCAAAAATATATGTGTTTTCCCATTTATGCAACACTATGTTTGCATAAACTGTGGCACAGGCCGCCCCCATTGCAACACCTGATTTTTGTCTATAAAAATGACCATTGAAACAAATGAAATTATTTTCCAGGATTAGTTCCATTAACTCCACCAACAAGTTTGTGGTGTTGGAAGTAAGTTTCACCTCTTTGACTAAAACATCACTAAACCATTTCAGTCCTGTGGAATGAGGTAAACTGGGGAACAGTTGAACAATGTCTATAGTTACCAACAATAAATCCGGATGGTATGATAGGGATTACAAACCCCTAAGAAAATCCCAAGAATCCTTGAAAATATACTTTAAAGAAGCAGCAAATTGCTTCAAAGTGTGGTCTATAAATTTCCCAATCGATTTTGTTATACCCCCTTGCCCAGATACTATAGGTCTGAAGTGTAGGGGGTCAAGACCTTTGTGTGTTTTCGGGATGCCAAATATTACAGGAATTCTTGGCTTGGCAACAATTAAAAAATCATACAATTTTTCATTGAAAACCCCTTGCAAGACATGGTCATATAAAATGAAAGAAATTCTGGAGTATGCCATATGTAACTCATTCCTAGACACCTGTTCATACTGCTCCGGGTCCTGTAACATCCGTTCAATGTACTGAATGTAGTCAGAATTGTACATCAGAACTAACCACCCCCCCCCCTTGTCTGTTTTCATAGCCCTACAGCTGTTGATTTTAATATCCTTGATTAAATTCATCTCATTCCTACTAATATTATGGGGGTTATTTCTTTGCTTTTTATTGTTAATCATCCTGATGTCTTTTTCCATCATTTCTTCAAATATTTTGACTGTTGGATCCATAGGTGGGTTAAATGTACTCTTACGTGAAAGTTCCATACTTACAGGAAGTTCCCCTTTAAAATAAAGCATTAAGTTCAGTTGCCTACTGAACATTTTTAAATCTATCAACTCCTGTTCCATCCTGTTAGAAAATGCTGGCACAAAATGCAATCCCTTGGTGAATAAATCAAAATGTTCTGTTCCCAAACTAATACAAGTGTAATTATAAATCGAAAAATTATTTTCTGTTGTTGTTGTTGTTGTTGTTTTTTATTAAAGCAAGAAAATTTTATGCAAGTTGCAGCCTTTCATTTTCTGGTTTAGCGGAAGAAAGAACATTAGCATTTCATCAGCTTTTTATTCTGGGCTTCCAGAGCCACCTTCCAGGTCGTGGGTCTGCCTTGCTTTATTATGACTACTAAATAGACTGTTTACAGATGAGAAAAGTGTAGTAGTGAGTATCAGTAGGGAGTTCTGGCACCTGAAGATGCTGATGTCTTACTGGGAACTGCTTAGGCTCCATCTAATGTGCTGTACCCAGCATTGGTAACCAAACAGAAGAGGAGAAACTAGGCTAGTAAAAAACATTGGATTGAAAACTTAAAATAATTATGGCATAAGGGATTGCCAGATGATACAGAGACAGAGTCAGAGTCCAAGTACTTTGCTAATCTCCCAGGTTCAGCAATTGACCCTGTGCACTGCAGTGTCCTGCCAGGAGATAAAGCAATACAGCTACAAAAGCATGCAGGTACATGGAATGTGCTACCTGAGGCAAATGTTCACAAGTCATCCCACAGGCTCAAGCATCTCTTAAAAAGAATAAGGAAATGGTATAGAAAAGCTGCTGTTTTAGGCTAACTGCAGTTTTTTGGATGATTTAAAAGAACATGGTTTTCTTCTTTTGGCATGTTCCTGTATTCATGTTTTCATAAAATGGATCCTATTCATTTAGATCAATGTTTGTTTGTTTCTTTCGATTTTTCCTGGTTAGGGGTCACCACAGCGGAACTCCGGTCCGCTAATGATTGGCAGTAGATTTTGACGTGCTGGCTTGCCGGGCCTAATGCATAGCCTTCAATGAAGGAACGCCCATTCACGCATGTCGCCACACAGCTGACACTCTAAGTGAGAATCGAACGGGCAACATCTAACTGTGGGGCGACAACGGTACCGCAGCACCACATTTAGATCAATAAATAACAATAATTCCAAATAACAAATTGGCTCTTCACTTGAATGTGTTTTGCCTACCATTAGTGAATCTACCTTACAGTAACCCACTTTGTGTGCGCATAGCAATTTGCAATATTTTGCACTGCAATCATGTACTCATCATGGCTTATGTTCCTATGCCTTAGTTATGGAAGTTAAACAAGTACTGTATGCTCAGACTACTTTTAGAAAGGCAATCAAAGGGTAAAAAGGAAATAGAGACAAACCATTCCATAAAAACTGCACAAAAGGTTCAGCCAAGCTGTGTAAACACCTTAAACCTCCTGTAGTTGAGGCCCATGGGATGTAAACAAATGAGCCTTTAAGGATATACCAGTATTTTACCTATGTACTTTGGTGCAATTAGAAATATGTAAGTGCAAATGTGTCATTAACAGTAATGCAGTCACATATGGGCATCTAACAAAGTCATGACGGCACAGTATGCAATCTATATGTAAAATAAATGGAAATGAGGAATATGATGAGTCACTGACATCAACATTACTGACAGTAATAAAACAATGACCTTATGATGTGCTGACATCTGTAAAAGGATGAGGAGAATATTTTCCAGCAACATACTCTGCAGACCCTCCTTAAGTAAGAAATTAAACAGAATTTCTCCTGCATGCACTTACATGCCATTGAATGCAGTAATGCATGCTTTTTAAATCTCCTGGTTGTTAAGAGTACTCCAGGCAGAAAACACATTCTTAATTTGGTTAAAATAGGACAGTCTTATGATGTTGTGACTAGAAGTACTTCAAATATTTTTACAGTAATGCACATGATCGCCTTATCATAGAGGAGATACATCACTGTCCACATGGAGTCAAGGTCACATATAAGTGATACAAAGTCCAGAAATGAAAGGGCATCCAAGCAGAAATGAGCCTATTAAGTAAAAGGGCACAGACACAGTAGTCTAACCAAGTTCAGGCAAGTAAGACTAATCAGTAAGAATGATCGAATACATCTAAATATACTGCCCAAATCAATCATTTCTTGTAAAGTTCATAAGGAGAGTGTTCAGCAAACGCAATGTGTCCATTGAGAAAGCCTCTGCTGGCTCATGTCAAAGACAAATAAAACAATGATGTCCTACTTTTTTATTTACCCTGAATTAAGTTAGGATGTGGTCATTCAGAGCATCCTAAGTTACTGAACATTTAATGATACAGAAAGCAGAAACATATCTTGTAAATGTAAAATTATTTAGACAATACATTTAGACACTGTTGTACGTCAGTGTTTGAAACACTGCTTTGTTTTCCTTTTTTAATAATAAAAAATTAAACAGCAAAGAATATATTCTATTGAAAGTAATCTATTTTATGTATTTCATTACAATGACCAATGTCATTCTTATTCGGCGCTGAATTTATGAAAAACAGCAACTGAATATGAATTAAAACTAACACTGTAAATTAGAAAAATATGCAAAAAAACTTTTGAATAGGTCTACCTTTTTTAACTTTATTTACCAAATTTTGATAGGGAAATTTTCAAAATACACAACTATTTTATCATTATTCCATTGTCAAAAACAATTCAACAGTGAAGTAAGCAAATAAAAAAAAACAGTTAACTGATTAACAGATCACAATAAATGATTAAAACCTCAAGATCACAGTAATGGCTCATTATACATTTAAAAGGAACAGGTTTGCTCTTCTTATAAAAGGACATTAAGGATATCACTGGGTTAAAATCCTGAAGTCAAGGAAGAAAGCAATACTAAAGGACAGGTTAGGTGTGGAACTGGTTGGTTTACATTAATGCACTGAATGATGTTGCTGCTATGAGTACAGAAATTCATTTCTTAAAATAAAACAAAGCAGTCAATATATTGATACAAGATTCACCTTATTAATAATCTATCCCTGCCGTACATTAAACAATAAAATTATTATCTACCTTCATATCTTGATTGGATGATTATAATACAAAAATAATGAGTTTTTTTTCTCTGTGTTTTTATTTATACTTAGTGAATTGCTCTGCCTAGTTGAATTTCGCATGGGGATGAATAAATAACCACCAGCGTTTGACAGCATGCACACATTCATCCCTATGGGATGATGGCAGCTCCTACAAGCAGTTTTTTTAGAGGCATGGATGTTTATGCATGTCTGTGTTTGGATGTACGCATGTGTGCCTCTGGGTACATAAGTAAGTCTGCATAGATTTGTTTGTGTGTGTGTATGTGTGTGTGTGTGTGTGTGTGTGTGTGTGTGTGTGTGTGTGTGTGTGTGTGTGTGTGTGTGTGTGTGCATGTATTTGTGTGTGTGTGTGTGTGTGTGTGTGTGTGTGTGTGTGTGTGTGTGTGTGTGTGTGTGTGTGCATGCATGCGTGTGTTTGTGCGTGAGTATTTGTCGGTCTGAGAGGCCTCTCTGTAGGATGCTGTATGTGTGTATGTGTATGTATGGTTTGTTGCCCTGTGGCAGTTAAGTATAAGGGAAGTGTGTGCAAGTATGTGTGTGTGCGTGTGTGTGTGTGTGTGTGTGTGTGTGTGTGTGTGTGTGTGTGTGTGTGTGTGTGTGTGTGTGTGTGTGTGTGTGTGTCTGTGTGTGTTTGTGTGTGGGTATTTGTAGGTCTGAGAGGCCTCTCTGTAGGATGCTGTATATGTGTATGTGTATGTATGGTTTGTTGCCCTGTGGCAGTTAAGTATAAGGGAAGTGTGTGCATGTGTGTGTGTGTGTGTGTGTGTGTGTGTGTGTGTGTGTGTGTGTGTGTGTCTGGGCAGTTGCAGTAGAGGTTTTAGTGTGGGGGTTAGGTTAGATGTGTGTGTGGGGGGAGGGGGGTCTGGTTGTGGGGGTGGATTTAGGCTACTGAGTGGAAAGGGAGTTTATGGTTTAGGGAAGGCGTTGGTATTCAGGGTTAGGGGTACCAAGGCAATTAGAGAAGTAGAGTTTGGGTTCTGGTACTGCTATAATAGATAAGTAGCTACAGAAGATAGCTAGTGGGAGTTCAGATACTTGTCTATTCAAGCAAATGGCAGTTAGCAAGTGTATTATAAGCATATAGCACACATGCATGTGTAGGGTACACCTATAAAGAACTATAAGGCAGGGAACTCTACAACTACTGGGTAGATGCCTAACAAAGGAAATGCAACTATCTTTATAGGATCCCTTTATCTGTTACATAACCTTAAATAAGGCTAATGTATTTTTGTTAGTGATCTTGTATTAGTGAGTTAGTTTTGTTGAAACTAATATACAAGAGACCACTAGCAATCATTTTCTATGTTCAGCTACTATGCATTTTATGGGAAACTGACTATATTTAAGAAAATGCAAATTTTGTATTGGCTTTTGTGGCAAGCTATAACTTACTAAAGAACTCTTTGTGCTAATAACTCTGGTGCCATACTAAAGTTTTACAGTTGTATGAGGAACATATTGTTATATGGGTTACCTTTACATTATCGATCATTCAAATGTTCGACACTCATATGGTCAAAACCATATCATCGAACATTCAAATGTCAGACAATGTAAACATAACATAACATAACAAAAAAAAAAAAAAAAACAAAATGTGGATAGCAGGGGGGCTGCAGCCCTACACCCCCCCTACTTAAATATACCAACTCCGAGATCACACTACATTGCAGTAACAGGAAATATTCCCATTCTGTGCTGTATGGAGATATCCATTCAGTCATTTGCCATGACCACAATTTAGTGCGATCTCAGAGTTGGTATATTTCGGTAACAGGGGTGTGGGGGGTGCAGGGGGCTTGCTGTAGACACTTTTCTTTATTTTATTTCTTCCATATTATCTTACCTTTACATTGTCGAACATTCAAATGTTCAATTATATGGTCTCAATCATATCATTGTTAAACATTTTAACGTTCGATAATATAAAGGTAACCCAGTTATATAAAGAAGAAATCAATCTAAATATCAGTTGACACCATATTCTTCAAAGATGTACACCAATCAGATGAAAAAAAGTCATTTGCAGTAGTAAACACTGCCAGCAAATAATACCAGGTATAAAAATATAATGTTTATACTCCATGCAAGCAGTCCAAAACCACAAAAATTGTTTTTTATATTACTGTGGTAACTAAAAAGTGCTATTTTGAATAACACCTTCTGCACATATCTAAACAATATTTAATACCATGATCTACTAACAAAAGTATTTAATTTCAATGATACAGTTTCTTTTGAGGTCCTATATATAAAACATAAAGTGATAGGTAAATGGGTCTTTATGTGTGTATGCGTGTGTGTGTGTGTGTGTGTGTGTGTGTGTGTGTGTGTGTGTGTGTGTGTGTGTGTGTGTGTGTGTGTGTGTGTGTGTGTGTGTGTGTGTGTGTGTGTGTGTGTGTGTGTGTATACGTGCGTGCGTGCATGTGTGTGTTTGTATACATATATATATATATATATATATATATATATACTGTGTATATACATCATACATTATTCAGTTTTTTTTAATGAATTACTAAAACAGTTTCTTTTAAATGAAGTACAGACGCAATCATGCTATTTTAAATAAATAAAACAAACACAAAACTAATGCAGTAGATGAAATTACACTTAAGACATAACTAATTCTTCATCAAACATGTCATCAATAATTGCAATTTAATCCCAGTACAACACAATTTATTTAAACAGAAGTTACAGAGTTTGCTCTACATTATGTATTCTTACAGTATAAACATATCTAGAGCCATTTTAAATAACCTCAAACACAATTGCTTTATTGCCTTTAAAAGCACAAGAAAAAATATAAAACTTGTAGAAAATACTTGGCGCATGTGCACTTTCTTTGCTTATTTGCACCACTTTGAAGGAAAATAAATCTATTAATGAACAAAAAGGCCATTCTAAAAACAAATGTATTTATATATATATATATATATATATATATATATATACACACACACACACACACACACACATATATATATATATATATATATATATATATATATATATATATATATATATATTCCATGCCAGCTTGGAGCTCTTTTATATAAACATCATGAGTTCCTGAACATTGTGAATTTACAGCAGCTACAGAACGAGTAAAAAGGATTCGGAAAAAAATGCACCATCATTTGATCTACTGCAAATGCTCTTTTCATCCTGATAAACAACATACAAGAGAACAGTCCATCCCTGTTCTAAAGAAGCCATCATTCATTCCTTCTTTTATCTACAGAATGCTCTGAGCAGGCACAGCTTAAGTGTCCTGCTATACTTCTACGTGTTCCTACACAGAAATTTAGTAAGTTGATAAAAAAACTCTCTTAATACTTTGTTGTCCAATATGCTAGTAACCAGCACCACCAGCATGCTTTGCACTCAACAGATATGTAATTAGTGTTGAATTAAGTTTACCCAAACATACAACTGCAGCTTTTTGGGCAAAGTAATTTCAAAAGATAGGAAACAAATATGCAAATGCAATCAAACTGGTCTTTGCATCACAAATAACATTCATTCATTTCTTCCCTGATTTTCTACAAAGGAAGCTTTGATAAGAACTGCTTGATAGTGGTTCATTTAAACTGATATCTACTACCAGAGTTTAAAAGTGGCATGCAAACATTATTTTTTGAATTGCTGGTAGTAGATATGACAGATGTGAAGCTTTCACTTCTGCCACTCTTTTACATGTATCAAAAAAATCTATTTAAAAAGGAAGACTGAAAACTCATTTTCACTGATTCATTGTGTAGGGAAAAATACAATAATATTTTACTTTATTTATGACAATGAATGCATACTGAAGGATTGGTGCTATTATTAATTGGTTTCCTATTATATTAATGACAGTTTAGCTTGTTAAAATTACAAAGATTGACAGCTAAACTCAACAGCAAAACTGTAGAGCGATCTCAGAGTTAGTATATTTAGTTTGAGGGGATGGGGGCACAGCCCTTCACATGAGGGGTACTTAATTAGGGTTTAAAGGTTTTTGTGGTGTCTGTCGGCCAAGCGAATTTTTTCCATGGGAAAAAATTCGCTTAGGTGGCCGTTCGCGGTTTTGCCATTTCGGAGTTTAGCTGTAGATGTTTGGCATTTCGACAAGCTAAACTTTTGTCAATATAATAGGGAAGCTTATAAATTCACTGTCTGAAAAAATGCTGGTCATCACACATGGAATACTGGTAGACTACTGTATTTTCAGAGGAGCCCTATATTAATTATTGTTTTTGACTGAACAGGAACTCTTTCTTATCATATAACATCAATGTTGACAGAATGCTGCAACTGCATCTGTTAAATGGATGATTTTATCAGCATCAGTGTTTTTGAAAAGATATTAAAGTCTAATTAAAGGATTCAAGTCTCTTGCCAATCAAAACTAAATGCATTTTTTCAACAGTTACTCCATTTTGTCTAATGACATGGATTTGTTGCAGGATCTCACACACACTCACACAGGCGCACACACACGGGCACACACATGCACTATAACTTTCCAATGGCATTCTTCTGTGTATATTTGTTGGTTATCTGTGTGGTGTGTGTTATACAGATTTCCTTGCACTTTTGTATACCTATCACACAATGCTAACAGCTACACAGAATGGCAACACCTGACCAAGTGTCAACAGATGCAGTATTTTTCATAATAGCCACAATGGCAGTTTTGTTTAACAATCAAGTGGGAAAAAAACAATTCTGTTGCCATCTTTGTGGAAGTTACTGTCATTAAATAACAGAAATAGGCAGTGCCTCCAGTGCAGAGACATCCATAGGTTCTGGCACTGCAGGTAGACAATCCATTCCCTTTTTGTTAAAGAAAGATGGAAACATATGCTCTCCCACAACTGCTTAGATCAGATCTTTCAATGTGTAGGGATAATGACAGCACACAACAGCCAGGTCAATTTGCACTGATTCTGATAATCTGGTAGTTTAGCTCAAAAGATTTAGGCTATGAGCTGCAAATGCAATGGACTTTACTCTTTCTGTCACGTGGCTTTTGTGCCTAGAGGAGGTACTTCTACTCAACAATAAATAAAAACAGATAAGACATTGTACTGCTACTTTCCAAGTTTACCAACAACCCCCTTGAAAAAAAAGAAAACATAGTTTTATCATTTTTGAATTTTGCAACCAGGAAAACCATCTTTATCATTCATCAGCCATGACACGTGGTTACGAATTCGTCAAAGCAAGATACATCTACCTTCATTTTATTAAAAAAATGAAAACCAAGTAGCCTTATTGATTAAAGACTTTAAAACAAAATACAGCAGTGTTTTTCTTTTGAGGAGAACATTCAGTGCTTCTCTATGCAGGTATCATGCCTCACGTACCCTCTGACTTCTATATCTGATACTGTGAATGCAGGGGATGATAATTCCCTAGTGCAGCAAACTTTCTGGAGATCAGCTCAATTTTAAGCATTACCAGCACACCACATTCGAAGAGGACAGTGTAATACAACAACCTAGTGCTGGATTACACAATTATGCACTAAGAAAGTGTTCCGCTTTCAACAGAAAGCATTGTACAGACAAAAAACTTAAGTTTGTTAAATCCTCGGACAACGAAGCCTGAACAAAAACCTCTTCAGAAAAGTATAAGACCGCTGCATACCCATTGTAAACCCCACACTTGGAATATCTTCTCATTCATCTTTAGGATTCTTCAAGCTCATCTTGTTTGCTAACAATGACACCTGTCTTCATTGTGAAGGTGAATCTTGTACTGCTATAGACTTCCATCTCTGTATTTTTCAGTTTGCACACCTCTGCATCGTCTTCATTTATCAATTTTGTTTTGAACTGCTGATAGGTCATCTCTGGGTAAACTCCACATGAACTCTGTGATTTCTCTTGCACAATTTTGTCATAAAAGTTTATTTTACACAAAGGAAACAACTTTAGGAAAGGAATTTCAGAATGGCAAAGAATAATTTCTAAACTATGTACATGCAATAAAGCTCTGAAGTATATGCAATAAAAACATTGAATATGTGATCCTGTGTTTTTGGCCTTTGTTTGATGTATTTTATTCAGTAATTTATAATTTGGGATATACCTAGTCCTACCTTAAGATCTCCCATACAATCGATGTGCATTTTTGTTCAAAAACAGTAATGTTACTTTCTGTTTCCCTTACTGGCTACATAGTCTGACTGCAAAAGACATGTAGGTGAGGACAAGACTGCAAAGCAGCATACAAGACCTCCATCTCACCATCTTATCCTTCTAAAAGTGCTAAGAATACTTCCACCATCATCTTGTATGGATATGCAAGCTACAGCTGAGAATGATAAAATTAAATGAACTTCAGTAGAAGGGTGGCTACATTTTGTTAAAACTATAGTAGTAGCTCTTACATTGGAAGAAAGATGGTCCCTGCTGCAAAGACAGTACAGATAAGTGTGGATTATATGGAATAAAGTAAAGCGTTGATAATGGAGCTGCTAATAAGAACGTGAAGGAACTGTGGATGCGGCAAGGTCAGGCCCGGATGGGTGCCTAGTAATGCATAAGGAACTGATGCTATTAAGTCATGTAGCTTCACGGCCAGGTGGTACAGCTACAGCAATGCCTGTGGTAGTCTGGGAGTCATGAGGGGGGATCCTTTGCAGGTGACAGCTGATAGCAGTTGCACTGCAGGATGAGTAGTATAGCTTATTTTACTTACAGGATCCAGAAATCATCATGTGGTATGTACATCCATTGGTTAAGGAGTCTGTATACAGTTATTGCACTTTCCATTGTTCTTATACAAAATTTGTTTCATCCTAGATGGTAAATGCATTCTAGCATCTGAAGTGTTGTCATACATATCTGAATTCTACTGTTAGTGAGGAGAAGCCAACTATTTATTTCACAAAGGAGGAATTGTCTGAATGTGTTACACACTTATGGATGACAATGTAACAACTACAAATCTAACTGATACCCAATGTTGCCAACATTATTTTAAGTTTACTTTACAGGTATTAACAAGAACATCAGTCTTTTATTATGGAAAAATCAGAAAATTGTAATATTCAATGAATATAATAACTCTGGACACAGCAAGTATTGTTGGGATGAATGTTTGGTAAATAATTTTTTAAATACTTTTTCCCCCTGTGCAAGGGAACATCTGCTGCTGCAGGTGCCTCCTTTCATGCCTTTTTCATGAGCCACAATTACAGCTGGATGTAATGTGATATTCTCCCAGATTCTCATATGAAGAGGACATTGAGGTTTCTCAGTAAAGCATCACCCTTGCTGCTATAAAGATTTTTTTACATGATATTCCCATGCACTGTCCACAAACCCATTGTGCAATGACATAATGCCATGGAGACTGCATACATCTCTGTTTTGGGGACCACTGTGTTGTGGGGAGCTGCTGTTCAGCAGGATGGGGGCAACAAAACAATATTAAATAAATAAACAAACAAGGGCAGGACCTACACAATGCATAAGAAGGAGGAGAAGAATTAAATTACAATAAAAGAAACTTTAGCAAATGAAGTCATATTTAACTGAAAACAGACCACTACCCATATTAGGTACCAGTCTGAAAACAGCTTTGTTGAATTATCACTCAGTTTTAATATATGAACATTTTACTTGTACTGAGAGAATGGTTTATAATAAATTCATGCCGGTCATGTCAATTGTTAAACAGTTGATTCCAATTTCATATCAGTTCCAAATATATTCAACAATGCTGGAGTTCAGTTTAAGTCTACTAATATAATTTTCACCTCTTTTAACTTATTTAACAATTTTAAAGCATAGTTACTACTTTCCCAAGAAAATCTGTAAAATGTCAACATTGGTTTTATTACAAATACATTTCCATCTTGCCAAAAGTATAAAAGGTAATAGTAAAAATTAAACTATACTTTCTAGTTATTAAAGGATATCTGTATCAGCTTTCATTTAACACAGTGTAACGTTCTCCCCCATATTATTATCCCCAAATGTTCATAAATTTAAAAAAAAGCAAATTAGCAGTTCCTTTCCTTCTGGGGCATTTTTATCCTTAATATCTGTACTGTGTGTCATGCTGAGACTGAATGAAATCTCATGGTGCATGCCTTAGAGATTTGTCTTCCTTCTTCATATATCATTTCACCTGTAAAATGTTAACTATTCTGGCAAGAAGGCAAACACATGCCAAAGTATGACTATTCCTTTGGTATTTCTCATCTTCTTGGGTCTTAATCCTATTTAATTTTTAAAGAGTCACAACACTTTTAATGCATGCTGTCATTTACAGCTGAATTCTTACCATCTACTGGGTCCAAAACCCTACTGTGCCTTTGAGAATTCCAATTTCTTTTACTTCCTGCTGAAAGTAAAGACAACCTGATACAACTGAGATCAGCATGCATTTGACTGAGATGCAGATGAGCTCTACCCCAAGACTATGAGACTTCAGAGGTGGCTATACTGCATAAAGGTATACAGAAAAAAAAAATTGTAGGACATGTTCACAGGTTCATAGATTCATAGCTATGTAGTAGGTTAACAACCACCAGATCTTTTACAAGCTTAACCGCACAAATCAGCTCAATTGTGTTCCTGTGCATCACAGGCATTTATTAGGAGAGGGTATGTTAGTTAAGACGTTTCTAAAGGATTTTGTGTGTGTGTGTGTGTGTGTGTGTGTGTGTGTGTGTGTGTGTGTGTGTGTGTGTGTGTGTGCGTGCGTGCATGCATGCGTGTGTGTGTGTGTGTGTGTGTGTGTGTGTGTGTGTGTGTGTGTGTGTGTGTGTGTGTGTGTGTGTGTGTTGTTACTTTGAGCATAGTTACTGTCTGCCTCTGTCTATGTCTATGACATACATGGTGGCCAGACCAGGGTTGAATATCCAATTTCCCATCCATTGAATAAAGCTATGCTTAAACAGGATTAAGGATGGAATCTGCTTCACTTGGATGGGGAGCCTGCTCCAGAGCATGGGGATCCACTGAAACACACATCTGTCTCACCAACATGCTCTACTTATGTCGCAAGTAAAATTGAAATCCTTATATCTAGTGGATCTGATGCTGTCCATTTTGCAGATGTGCAAAAGGTCCATCATTGCTAGATACAATGTGTGAGACATGTTATTTAGGCCTTGTATCGTTTTAGTATGGTATATCTGTGGCCATTCAGTTTTGTATGTGTGGACAGATACATGCCAAAAAGGGCATTTTATTAAATAACTGGCCTAGTGAGAGCTGCGTAAAGGGAGACAATGTCATCTCCTAGATCTAGACACAATCCTCTGGTTTATAAGCTGTGCAATATAAAACAACTTTTTTACAGCAATGGACACGTGTTGGTCAAAAATGTGGTCACTGTTCACATAATTTGCCAAATCCAGAACACTTGGGTCAACTTTCAGAGACATATTGTTAATGTGGTAGTTCCCCAGGATAGATGACTTCCCAAATTATATGATAATGCATTTCGTTGGCATTTAGTTTCAGTTCATGATTTTGCCATAAGTTATTTATTTGGGACAAATATTTCTGCTGGCAAAGTAATTTGGGGATTCAATAACTGCTTCTAGCTTGCAGTTGTCTTGCAAACGTAGTCAGCCAGAGCCCTTTGGTATTTGCTTTTACTTCAGAAAAGTAGATGCCAAACAGGAGAGGTCCCAGCAAAGAACCCTGGGTGACTCCAGTGGTGACTGCTCTTTTTGTATATGTAACTTCTCCTATGTTGAATTCTGCATCATATCTGTGAGACAGCTGTCAATCCAGTGGGTGACATAGGGGTTTATTCCCAGTTGATTTAGCTTTTCTACTATGCCTGAGTGGGGAATTCTGTCCAAAGCTTTGACTAAGTCGAGGAATGCAGTGTGTATCATTTTGTCTTCATCCATTGCTTTAATTGAGCTTTTCAAAAAAATCCACCAGGTTGAGTGAGCATGACCTGCTCTCTATATGACTGTGCTACATAGGAAGGAATGTTGGAGAAATACTCTCCTAGTCTATGATAGCATGCTCCCTAGATTTACATTTAACAATATTGCTCAGGGACAATTTTTTCGAACATCCAGGTTATGTACTAATGATGAGACATACAGAGAGAACTCTGCAGAACTGATGGTGAACTTAAAAGCAAGGGGATATAATCAGAACATAATATAGCGGGCATTTAATAAAAGTAAAGACGAGAGGTTCAATAAAGCAAAACCCTGGTTTTCTGAAACTGTACAGGTGCATGACAGGGAGACTGATATAAGTAGGCAGCCCCTATGAGTAACTGAATTACAGCAATAATGTGACATTATTCGAGAAAATTGGAAAATCTTGTTAACAGATGATAGGGTGACGGCATTAATAAGTCAGGAATCCACATTTTGTTTTAATCACAACAAGAACCTAAAGGATTTGCTATGCACAACTCAACAAGGGGTTAGGAAACCTGTCATAGGGCAACAAGGGACATTCCCTTGTAGACACTTCAAAGCTTGTCAATACATTAGACATAACAAAATATTCATCCATCCACTGTCTGGAAAGAGCTATTCATTGAAACAATATGCTGACTGTTTGACTAGTAATATTATATACTTGACTGACTGTATGCAGTGTTGTTCATTTTATGTTAGCAAAATGAATTGCAGATTGAAAGACAGGGTGCTACAACATATGTCAGCGATACGTACAGCAAATATACACAATGCTCTACATATATAAGTCAGAATGCTTTATATGATCCCAGTTTAGTTTGCAATAATTTTAAGAAGTCTGTATTTTTATAGTCGATTTCATACAACACAGTCCCGGGAGGGGGGGGGGGTACTCTAACAACATGCTTGGGTTTCATGAAAAGTGTTGGCAGCTTAAACTTAATTCCAGTGTTTCAACTAGTTTGAATGACGTTATTTCCATCAGCAGTGTGCTTAAATGTTGAGTTGTGAACCTGTGATTGGATTGTGAAGATTTACTTTATTCCATCTTTGTGATTTCCATGTATTTTCATTTTTTTACCTTTGTCAGTACTATTTACATGCTTTTCGATGATTTATTCCAGAATTGCATGTATTTTAACATTATTGATTTTTTACCTTTAAGAGATAATTGATTTAATTGAATTAATTTACTTGTTGCACTGTGATTGGGTCATACATTTTTAAATATGTGGTGTATCAGGTAATCTATTTACTCTGAAGAAGTTCTGCAACTGCTGGAATGGAAGCACTAAGGTACAGCTTTAAAAAATTAGTTTTAGATGTTGCTATTTGCTCCTGGGGACATTTTCTTTGTTTTTAGCACTTTTGGTGGACGTCTTTTGTTAGATAAGAATGCTTGATTACCAAAACCATTTTAAACTCAAAGCTAAAATAAACCTGTCCTAATTTCCACGTGTAACATACAGCTGCTACAAACTACACTAAATGATGTATACCATTTCATAGGTTCACAGGTACATAGGTAGGTACTAGGCTATCAGCCCTGGGGCCTATATAAGCCTAGCCAAAAAAGTTCCCTGGCTTCCTCCTGCCAAGAAAGCTATTTTCCTGCACCCCTGTCTAGTAGAGCCACAGAAGTGATCCCCAGGGTGAATTTCCTATTTCCCATCCAATTGTTGAGATTTTTCTTAAAGAGGGCTAATGAGGAGCTTTGCTTGACATGAATGGGTAGTCTGTTCCAGAGCATGGGAAGTCTCTGGGACAGGAATCTATCCCTCCAGCATGTTCTGTTTATTGTGCTGGCAAGGATTAGGTCCCTGGAGCATCTTGCTCGGAGGGATTGGAGTTTCTTTAAGTGTAGCGTATCCAACAGATATGGGTTTGACATGGCTTTGTATGTTAGGCAGAGGTCGCCTCTGAATAGTCGATAAGCAATGGAGTAGAGCTGGAGTTTTTTGAGACGGTCCGCATATGGCATCTGTTTGAGGCTGGTAATCCTCTTAGTGAGGTATTTCTGTGGCCTTTCTAGTTGTTGTAGATGTCTTGCAATTTACATGCCAAATGGGGCGTTGTACTCTATAATGGGTCTGATGAGGGATGAGCAGAGAGTAATAATGACTTTTTTTTTTTCTGGAGGTGAATCCCTTTGTGATGAGGCGTGCCACATAGAAGGATTTCCTGACTACTGTGGCAATGTGATTATCAAAGGAGAGACTACTGTCCACCTATGTCCCAAGGTCTCTTATCACACTTTCAGTGTTTAGTAGGCTACTGCCTATGTGGTAGTTCATGGGTACAGTGTTTTTCCCAAAAGGGATGACAATGCACTTCTTGGTATTGAGCTTGAGGCCATGACTTTGACACCAAGCATCAGTCTCAGTGAGGCCCCTTTGTAGAATGTCCACATCATTAGGCGATTCTATTATGGCACCTTGTTTGCATTTGTCTGTGAACTTCATTAGCCAAAGTCCTGCTGTATTAGCCTGGACTTCTGAGAAGTAGTTGCCAAACAGGAGAGGACCCGGGACTGAGCCCGTGGTACTCCATTTGTCACTGGTCTGAAGTTGGATTTGTAGTTGGCTTCTTTCACTGTATGGGTTCTGTCAGTGAGCCAGTTGGCCACCCATCTTGTGACATAGGGATTTATGCCCAGTCTAGTGAGTTTATCTATAATTCCAGAGTGGGGGATGGTGTCAAAAGCCTTGGCGAGGTCAAGATAGGCTGTGTGCACCACCTCACCTTCGTCCACGGCTCTAGTGACTGCTTCAAAAAAGTCAATCAGGTTTAGGAGACATGGCCTACTTTTTACAAACCCAAACTGAGTGGGATCCTGAGTTTGGAGGTTACATATGTCCTTGTTTATAAGCTCCAAGATGATATATTCCATGGTCTTGCAGACCAGGCTCGTCAGGCTAATGGGGCAGTAGTTCTCATGGTCCGTGGCTGCGCCCCCTTTGTGGAGTGGAATAACTGTGGCTGTGTGCCATTCAGTAGGCAAAAAGCCTGAAGTGAGGCTATGATTGAACATGATACTTAGGTGGGGTGCCAGTTTGTTCTGTAGTTCATGCAGAATGCAGCCTGGGATGTTGTCAGGTCCCTTGGATGCTGTGTTCTTGGCTTTGGAGAGTGCAGTCTTTACTTCTGCAGCTGTGATTACAGGAGCTTTGCATTCTTCTGGTATAGTGATGGGCCCTTTTGGGGGTGAGGGGGGTGAAGTTTGCACTGAACCTATCTGCAAGGATGTTGGCAGTATTAGTTGGTTCTGTATATCTAGTGCCATTGTGCTGTAGCTCAGAGCAGATCTGAGTGTCACCATTGAGATTCTTTACATAGCTGTAGAATGCTTTGTGGTCATCTTTAGAATCAGTGGCAGTTTTATTTTCATAACTAGCTTTGGAGGATTTTATGAGGGATCTCAGCTTCTTACTGAGGCTGACCAGGGAGTTCCTGCAATCAGGGTATTTTACTCTTTTTTTTGCAACAGCTTCTTCCTTCTGTTGTAGAGTTTGTTTATTGCAGGGGACCACCAGATTGGCTTCCTTTTTTTGGAAGATAGCATCTTGGTTCTGTTGGGGATGGCACAATCCATGCACTCATGTATGTGCCTATACAATGCATTTGTATAGAATTCAGCAGTCATACCTCTATTTTCTGTCTGTATGGGTGTCATGAGGCTTGCCACTTCTGTCTTAAGAAGCATGAAGTTGGCTTTGAAGACGTTTTTTATGGTAGTTTCCTTAATGGGTGGTGGGGGTGGGATATTGATGTCTAGGGTGATTAGCTTGTGGTCAGATCTGACCAGCGAGGAGTTTACCTCTGGCATGGAACATTGATTGCCCATATTGGTAATGACCAGGTCCAGGATATTGGTGCCCCTGGTGGGGCTATGGACAAGTTGATCCAGGGCATTGCAATTTATGAATTCCAGAAAGCGTTCAGCAAATTAGTTAGTACATGAGTAGTTTTCCCAGTTGATGGTGGGATAGTTGAAATCACCCATTATTAAGATATTGGGCTGTATCTTAATATTACCCAGTATATCAAGAAACATGGAGTGGGCATCCTGGGACATGGTGGGGGATCTGTAACAATCTCAACCTGGATTGCAGTCTTGCCCAGTGTTAGTTGCACTTGGTTAATGTCGGATGCATTATGTTGAGCAACTAGCCTGGAGGTGTGGATATCCTTAATGAATATGGACACGCCTCCTCCTTTAGTGTTTTGGTCCAGGTTAGGTGTCCGAAAGGTGTGGTATGAGTTATAGCCTAGTAATGCAGGGGGTGCTCTCTGGAGCCTTGAACCAGGTCTCTGTCAATGCACAGATGTCGATGTTCTCCATTTTAAGGAAAGCCTGTAGTGAGTGCATTTTGAGGTTTGGACTTCTGGCATTGAGTACCATTGCCCTCAGATTTTGCTTGCTTATACCTGCTATGGTGATGAGTTTGTCATTTGAACCTTGCCTACAAAAGGCACTATTGGGGTGGGAAGAGCCTTAGCCAGTATCCAGAATCCCAGAGGTGACAGGTGCAGGCCATCTCTGGCAAAGCATCATGGTCTATCAATCATGTCGTCCCAGGCAAACAGACACTGGATCCCCTTAGAATGACACCAGAAGCTTACCCAATTGTTGAAGTCAATCATTTTCTCCTTGTATTGTGGTATCATTCTTGGCGATGGCAGGATGCTACTCAGGGCTAGGGCTTACAGTTCACATTTTGAGTAAATAGGATGCTCACTAAAAGTCAGAGAGCCATAGATGTGATGCTCAGAATGGTGCAAATCTCAGTGTGATTAGAAAGAGAATATATAATCATTTTGAAGCTGTGATAAGGAGATACCTTCACTCTGAAGTACACTGGTCTTCCAGTTAGCATTTATAAGTAGCACATGTGAGAGTGCCACAATGCCCCATACTGAAGGGGTGTGCATGGGAACTCCATCAAGATAAAAGGTGTAACACTGAGCACTGATAATTGTTATTTTTTTGTGAGGATCACACTGTAATTTTCAAAACATCTTGAATCACTTTTGCTTCTCACACTTCTGATAGGGAGGTGATCAAAGGTGGCATTATTGTCTCTCTTTACAAAAGAACAGCTGGTAAATCAACATAGAGACAGCTGCCCAGTCCATGGCAATTATTCACATTATGCATGTAAGCAATAGCTACTGTCATCCTCTGGACAGTAAATTAAAGTGTAGGGAAACATATTATTCTCTAACAACCTAAGGTGTCATCACACAGCAAAGGCCCTCCTTTGGTCTAGCAGTCAACAAAAGTGATTATACCAAATTATACCCACTTTTGAGGACACTGTATCTGAAGATCTCAGAAATGCTGTCTATCATGCCCTGTTTAGCACATCAGACATGAATCATCTCTTTACTTTATCTCTTCCTACCCCTCCACCTTTTACAGTAAACGTACATATTCCTCCTCGGGGATCCTGCACACTAATGCTGCAACATTTCTTTATTGTTTATGTATTTATTGACATTTGTTTATTGTGAAAGTCCAGTTGGGAACAGGTGTCCTTTTTCAGCTGAGGCCCCAAGGAGAAAGCTCCAAGGTATTATAGTTAATGCAATCAGTATATTTCATTGAATATATAGCATAATAGTCAGTATAATAACATTTGTATTGATATTCAAAAACAAGAAATTTACAGGAGATACAGAACATGCCTTGGAACTGTGGCTGGTGACACACTTCTGCAGCCCTCAGACAATGGTGGGCAACGCATACAGCACCACACTGTTGCAGACACATAACATCACTGAAAATGTATTTAGATTTATGAAGACTTGTTTCTTTCACTTATATTTCTGATATCACAATGCAGTATACACTTGAGATCTGTAGTAATGCATATGTGGTTGGTCATGTCATACAACATGGTGATGTGCAAGAATATACAACATGGGGATTTCACAGTACTGTGTGACAGACCTATAACAGCAGAAGAGGAAAAGATGTGTCACAAATCCAGGGAGGAACTAACTTCAACAATACCACATGTGAAGCAGTGGTAGGGACAATGCATTATGGCAAAGAGGCTGTGTCTGTTCCACAACTTTGGTGCATAAGAAAGAAAACGCAGAAGAAAATTAATGTATGTATTAACACATATTTAGGCTATGTAATGCAATGGACTGACTGTTCATGATCTGCATCAGACATTACCTTAGACACACAGGCCAGATGGGTAGGATGGGTAAAGCCATTACCATTTACAGAGATGGGCTAAGCACAGTGACAAGTGACAGTTATTCTATAACAGGTGTAAGGCATAAGTCATTCATGCAGAATGGTAGAAAGGTTGTAGGAGTCAGGAATCACATTCACCTGTGTAGATGTGAAGCTTTCATGCTGTGAATGTTGACTAGTTGTACTTTGTGACCCTGCAGTATCAACTCTGATTGCATCCTGATATCAAAATGGCATAGCACTCTGTTAGAATGCATAGATAGGTACCCCTCCTTAACCCACTTTGTAAGGAAACAGTAGACAGATGGTATCTAGAACCGCAATGATCGCTAAGCTAGTGACTGCATTCAGTAGGTCAACATGGCAAAGAAAATGCATGGAACTGTGGGACTGACTGGCCTGCCCAGGGGATGTTTTGTCAGTGAAGCAAGATAAGAAAGGTCTATGTCCATGAGAGCCCACATCTAGTGGAGGAGGCAGTCAGCCATGAACACATGTGACAGAGATGCAGTCTCTGGAACAGTGTGTGCCATCTGCATAATCCTGGCTTCTGGCTACACACAATGCATGCTAACATTTGCATGATCACTGTGGACATTTGCAAGAATCCTCATGGAAGTACCAATGGATATTAACATGGCTACCCCTCTGTTCAGCAGGCATGTCTGCCCCATGTCTATATATGCTATGTCACCCTAGATGTAGTGCAGGTCATCTCACAGTTCTTGCAGTAGTTGTATATAGTCATGTAAGCCACAAAGCTCAGTCATATTTTCTACAGCATTATGTATAACAGTAATTTATGATCAGATTACTGACCATCACATCCTTTGAGTGATGACAAAGGTAGCACCCAGGTCAGGAAATGACCAGCAGTTAAGGTGGCAATGATCATCCACACTGCTCTGTCCCACAGTGTATGTGCCTTAGAGGCATTGTGGATCAAACATACTCTCCGAGGCTGTGACTGCTATTTAGAACAGGTGAAGCTTTGATGGATAGGACATCCAGTGTGCTAAGCAAACGTGTTGCCAACAGTTCCGTCTGCCCTTTTACCATCATCTCATACAGTATGTGAGGGTGTGTATGTTCACTCCAATGTCAGAACTGTTGAGTTTGACACTGTGAAATCAGACTATGCCATGTATACAGTGTCATCATTGTCAGCTACAGGTGATGCACTGATTCTAGGCATACGTCAATGTTTTGTGCTGAACCTTCCACCACTGAACTGTGAAAGTATAAACATAACATACAAGTGGCAGTGCTGAAACATATGCATCACCTCCAACACACACCACATACTTATGCATGCCAATTATTTGCATAACATAAGACAGCATGCATAGTTTCTTGGGCAGGCTGTCACAGCTGCAGACCCAATGTAGTGTCAATTTGATCTGCTCCAGCAGACTGAAACAGAAGATGGGAAGAGTGAGAGCTAGCATTTTATAGTAAGTGATGTGCATATGTTTTTATATTGCACTTTCTGAACAGTGTTCATTACTCAGCTGGAGAAAAGCACTGAAACCCTGCATCATCTCCTTGTGAAGTCAATAGGTGGCATCCAAATGGCCACATGCAATTGAAAACTTAACAAAGGTACTGCACATTATGTCAGACATGAAGGTGACTTTTGACTGGGTTTGATCTTCTTTGGCCCGACAGTTAATCCTTCTATATCACATCATATTATCTATCATGTTGCTTTCCTTCCTTATGCCATGTGTACTCTGGTATTAACCATCACTGCTTGTTCTCCCACTGCTGTCATCTCTCCATTGTACTCTATTTTTTTGTTCTTAGCTCCCCTGTATACCTTTGTCTATATTTTATGTTTGCTCGTCTGTGACTGATACCTTAACTAATCCTCCCTTCCTTCTACACATGCTACTTCCTATCATTCTTCTCTACTCTTCTTAAACATAGAAAATGAGCACCTGTCTTGGAAAAAAAAACTCCCACCATATGTCTTCTCCTAAGGTTATCCTTCTTTGTGTTCTTCTGCTTGTTCCTGCCCCATTTTTGGCTTTTCTATGTCCTCTTTCCCCCCAAATAAGAAGATGGATTCAGTAGGAGCTCTGCTGTTCTAGCCATCTGTGGCCTCTTCAATGTGCATGTTGCAGTTTGTGATGTGATGATGTGACCACCCATAATGTGGCCATGTCAGTAACAGGACTGCTGCCAATACAGCAATGTGGAATTGCAGCAGCTATGATAAATTACTATGAAAACCTTTCCTGGCACTGTGTCACATCTAATGCATAGCTAATCAATGGTGGGCTAAATTCATGCTACAACTTTTTCCCATTTAGCACAGCTTAATGGCAATATAAATATTTCTGAATGATGCCCCCCCCCTCCCGAATCAGGCTGTCTTAATAAACATTAAATTGTTAAACTGCTATGCGGTCTGCTTTATTATCTAACTATTAAATTATCAGATTATCCATATAAATGCATTAATTCCAGGATTAACACATACAGAAAAGAGCTGTAGTTGCTTTCAGACAGTAGCATTCTGAGCTGTTTGCCCATTTTTATAAATATACATTAATTCCATAGGAAAATCTTATTAAAACTGCCGATTTGCTGTTTATTCTGTTATAGGTTGCAGATTATTTTTTTTTATATAAACTTGTATTATTACAATAAGAAATCAGTTTTCCAACAAAAAAAAAATCTTAAAATAACATATACATTTGTTGTGAATACACAAATTAATTGATTATATTATATTTCTGAGTGTTGTTTCTTCAATATTTTCTGACTGCTGTATTGAAAGTCTTTACTAAACCAGAAGCTTTACATCCTTCAATGACACAACAATCAAACTTTCTGGGCCAACTTCAGTTTTATTTAGGTTGTATTTTACCAAAACAACATGCACAAAAGTATGAATCACAGAATAATAGAAATGCACTTTGGAAAGGAAAAGTATTATCATTCCTCATCATAAATGATTTCAAAGAGATACGTTTTTAATTTTCAATGAAAGCCAACCAAAGAGAGCCCCTCTGAGGAAGAATGTCTGACAGGAGATTAGCATGGTAAACAAAGGACTGCACACCTGAATACTCAAGTAGCATCTGTGAACCAGCAGTAGCCCTTGCCAAGCCAAGTATAGCAGATTAGTCACACCATTAACTCTTTCAGTTAAGAAGAGCCTGAGTCATGTATGAATAAAAACACCAACAACACCAGAATGGTAAAATAATCCAAAAAGATGGTCTGGCAGCCAGTGCAGATTATGCAGGACATGAGTATTATACTGGTAATGTGCATCACCAGTAGGTATCCTGCAGACACAAATATTATACTGGTAACATGCATCACCAGTAGGTATCCTACAGACATGAATATTATACTGGTAACATGCATCACCAGTAGGTATCCTGCAGACACAAATATTATACTGGTAACATGCATCACCAGTAGGAATCTTGCAGACACGAGTATTATACTGGTAATGTGCATCACCAGTAGGTATCCTGCAAACACGAGTATTATACTGGTAATGTGCATCACCAGTAGGTATCCTGCAAACATGAGTATTATACTGGTAATGTGCATCACCACTAGGTATCCTGCAGACACGAGTATTATACTGGTAATGTGCATCACCACTAGGTATCCTGCAGATATGAGTATTATACTTGTAATGTGCATCACCAGTAGGTATCCTGCAGATACGAGTATTATACTGGTAATGTGCATCACCACTAGGTATTCTGCAGACACAAGTATTATACTGATAATGTGCATCACCAGTAGGTATCCTGCAGACACGAGTATTACACTGGTAATGTGCATCACCACTAGGTATTCTGCAGACACAAGTATTATACTGATAATGTGCATCACCAGTAGGTATCCTGCAGACACGAGTATTACACTGGTAATGTGCATCACCACTATGTATTCTGCAGACACAAATATTATACTGGTAACATGCATCACCAGTAGGTATCCTGCAGACATGAATATTATACTGGTAACATGCATCACCAGTAGGTATCCTGCAGACACAAATATTATACTGGTAACATGCATCACCAGTAGGAATCTTGCAGACACGAGTATTATACTGGTAATGTGCATCACCAGTAGGTATCCTGCAAACACGAGTATTATACTGGTAATGTGCATCACCAGTAGGTATCCTGCAAACATGAGTATTATACTGGTTATGTGCATCACCACTAGGTATCCTGCAGACACGAGTATTATACTGGTAATGTGCATCACCAGTAGGTATCCTGCAGACACGAGTATTATACTGGTAATGTGCATCACCAGTAGGTATCCTGCAAACACGAGTATTATACTGGTAATGTGCATCACCAGTAGGTATCCTGCAAACATGAGTATTATACTGGTAATGTGCATCACCACTAGGTATCCTGCAGACACGAGTATTATACTGGTAATGTGCATCACCAGTAGGTATTCTGCAGACACGAGTATTATACTGGTAATGTGCATCACCAGTAGGTATCCTGCAGACACGAGTATTATACTGGTAATGTGCATCACCACTAGGTATTCTGCAGACACAAGTATTATACTGATAATGTGCCTCACCAGTAGGTATCCTGCAGACATGAATATTATACTGGTAATGTGCATCACCAGTAGGTATCCTGCAAACATGAGTATTATACTGGTAATGTGCATCACCAGTAGGTATCCTGCAAACACGAGTATTATACTGGTAATGTGCATCACCAGTAGGTATCCTGCAAACATGAGTATTATACTGGTAATGTGCATCACCACTAGGTATCCTGCAGACACGAGTATTATACTGGTAATGTGCATCACCAGTCGGTATCCTGCAGACACGAGTATTGTACTGGTAATGTGCATCACCACTAGGTATCCTGCAGATATGAGTATTATACTTGTAATGTGCATCACCAGTAGGTATCCTGCAGACACTAGTATTATACTGGTAATGTGCATCACCACTAGGTATTCTGCAGACACGAGTATTATACTGGTAATGTGCATCACCAGTAGGTATCCTGCAGACACGAGTATTATACTGGTAATGTGCACCACCACTAGGTATTCTGCAGACACGAGTATTATACTGGTAATGTGCATCACCAGTAGGTATCCTGCAGACATGAATATTATACTGGTAACATGCATCACAAATAGGTATCCTGGCAGCAGAGGTTTGCACTAATTGTAGGTGCGTAAGTTCAGTACTGGCAAGTCCACATTAAACAGCATTACAATAATCCAGCCATGATAAGACTAAGGTGTGAACAATGACTGAATGATTAGCTTGAGATAAAATGTGCTTTAGCCAGTGTGTTTCTTAAATGAAAACAAGATGGTTTTACAACAGATAACTTTTGGTCCTGTGAGTCAGCCTTTAGGATAGCTCCTATATTGTGTACTTTCTAAACAAAGACAATCTTACTGGCATCATAAAAAACTTTCCATTAACTTCAGTTTTGGAGGCATTTTAAAAGCATGGCTTCTATATAGTCTGCTAGATAATACACACTCGCCATCTCATGCATGACAAATGTAGAGATATATCTAGACATTATTTGCATAACTATGGTATGGCATTACCTTTCCTGTAATAGATCCAATGGAAGCATGTATATATGGAAAGCAATGGGCCTAGATTTGAACCTGTGGAGACATAACAATCCAGCAGGTAAGATGCAGATTTGTTCAGACTTGAAGAAAACTTTTGGAAGCAGCCTGAAAGGTATGATATAAACCAATCTAAAAATGTGGTGGAGAGCCCAACGTATGACTTTAACTTTTCATATATTTATAAGTTCATAGGTAAGTACTAGGTCAGCTGTCCTTGCAGTTCATTTTAAGCCTAGCCAATTTACCTTTTTTGTGCTTAAACTACCCTATCTATTTGGTTATCGATTGACCTTACCCATCCCATTATCAACAATAATTATATGTTACTCCCAATGAGAATAACTGAGATCATCCCATCTATAATGTGAGGGGGCCCATGCATGGGATAAAGCATTTAGGAGCTGCATCTGTCCATTACAGGTGACAGTCCCAAGGTAAATCATCTGTGCCCCAGCCATAGATCTAAGTTGCACTTGAATATGAGCAGAGATGAAGTTTGTTTTATGTGGATGGGATTGTCTGTTCTACGGCAGCAATATCCTCTGCAAGCTGTACCTGTTCTTCCAAACTGTTCTGTTGATGATGAGGTTTGACTTGCTGATATGCAGTAAATCAACTAGCAATAGGTCAGACAATGTCAGCTATGCCAAACACAGGTCACTTCTTAGCAGCATGTAGAATATCAGGTGTAGTGACAGGGCTTTGAATTGGTCCATGTAGGTCATGTTGTTTAGGCCTTTAATCTTTTTAGTAAGGTATCGCTGTGGGTGTTCCAGTTATTGCATGTGTCTGGACAGGGTTCTTTTTTCAAGTGTTGAACTACCACAATGTCAAATTACAAAATCTTGAGACTACAAACTCAAATATTCAGAACACTGAAACCTTAAAACATTGTGGATTACTTTACCGACATGCAGAATATTGAATGTGAAGCAGTGCGGAATGGTACATTGCCCAATAATTAATGTAGTGCAATCTTGGAGTTGCTATATTTAATGTGCAGGGGGGTGGGGGGTGCGGGGGGGGGCTATCCTTCTGTTCAAAAATGTAAAAAAATGTAAGATGTCTGAGTTAATTTTCAAATCACTAAGGATATTTATGCAGGCATTAGGTATATAACTACAGTAGTAGTGTTTGTTTGCTTCTACATGTCTTTCTTCTTTATATTTTAGAGTTTAAAAAAAACAGCACTTACTTCTGTTTTAGATAATGCAGTCCTGTAGTGGTTTAGTGCAGGTCCTAGGAGTTTGTATGCGATGTGCACCATGTTGGTTATGTTTGTTTTGAGGATATTTAAAGGGATACAGCGTTATGTTCAGAAACGTGAATGTCGGTGTTTTACAGTTTCAGTGTTCTGAATAGTTGAGTTTGTTATCTTGAGATTTTGCAGTTCGGCATTGTAGTAGTTTGACATTTGAAATCAGAAGCCTGGACAGAAACAGGCCAGAGAGAGCATTATATTTAATGACAGGTGTAACGAGGACTGAGTAAAAGGGGATAATGCCAATCCCTAGATCTAGCCACATTCCCTTTGTTTATAAGCTGTGCAAAATAGAAGGACTTTCTTGTAATAGACATATGTTGATCAAAAGTTAGATCACTGTCCACATAAGTATCCAAATATTGTTCAATCAATAGACAATGATCAACAACATCAAATGGTGCCAAGAAATCCAGGAAGACAAAGACTGAATAGAAATGCTGGCCTCTGACCATGAGGAGATCCTGAAAGGTTTGTGCAAGGGCAGTTTCAGTGCTATCTTGATTGAGATACCTGGACTGAAATGGGCTATGTGTATATTTTCCAGAAGATGATTCTATAGCTGCTTAATAAACACCTTGTCAATAACATTACCTAACAACAGACAGTTATAGTTTGGGTACAAATTGGTTTCTTAATAGTAGGGATGGTCATTACTCCCTTAAATGCCATCAGAAAAATCCCCAAAGCTTAAAGACAGACCTATTATGTGGCGAATCACTGGTCCCAGAACATCAAGACTAATTTTGACTAACCCTGATGGACAAGAATATACAGTGGATATAAAAAGTGTACACAGTCCTGTTAAAATGGCAGGTTTTTGTGATATAAAAAATGTGACCACAATAAATCGTTTCAAAACTTTTCCCACCTTTAATGTGACCTATAACCTGTACAATTCAATTGAAAAACAAACAAATCTGTTGGGGGAAAATATAAAAAATCAAAAAAGTACAATAAGCTAGTTGCATAAGTGTGCACACCCTTAAACTAATATTTTGTTGAAGCACCTTTTGCTTTAATTACAGCATTCACTCTTCTTAGGTACACACCTGCCATCAATTAAAGAGACTCTCATTAACCCCAGATAAAGTTCAGCTGTCCTAGTAGGAATTTCGTGACATTTGCTCAGTTGCCTGTTACAGCAAAAGCCATAGTTCACAGAGAGCTTACAAGGCATCAAAGGGATTTCATTGTTGAAAGGTATCAGTCAGGAGAAGGGTACAAAAAAATTTCCACAGCATTGGATATACCATGGAATACAGTGAAGACAGTCATCAAAAAGTGGAGAAAATATGAGACAACAGTGACAACTGGACGTCCCTCCAAAACTGATGAAAAAACAAGACAAAAACTGGTCAGGGAGGCTGCCAAGAGACCTACAGCAACACTGAAGGAGCTGCAGGAATTTCTGGCAAGTACTAGTTGTGTACAACATGTGACAACAATCTCCCGTATTCTCCATATGTCTGGCCTATGGGGTAGGGTTGCATGAAGGAAGCCTTTTCTTACAAAGAAAAAAACATCCAGGCCCTGCTAAAATTTGCAAAACAATACATCAAGTCTCCCAAAAGAATGTGGGAAAATGTGTTATGGTCTGATGAGACCAAGGTTGAACTTTTTGGCCACAATTCCAAAAGGTATGTTTGGTGCAAAAACAACACTCTGCATCACCATGGTCTGAACACCATCCCCATGGTGAACCCTGGTGGTGGCAGTATCATGCTTTGGGGTTGCTTTTCTTCATCTAGAACTGGGGCTTTAGTCAAGGTGGAGGGAATTATTAACAGTTCCAAATACAAGTCACTTTTGGCCCAAAACCTTCAGGCATCTGCTAGAAAGCTGAAGATGAAGAGGAATTTCACCTTTCAACATGAGAAGGACTCCAAGCATACATCCAAATCAACAAAAGAATGGCTTCAGCAGAAGAAAATTACAGTTTTGGAATGGCCCAGCCAGAGCCCAGACCTAAATCTAACAGAAAATCTGTGGGGTGACCTGAAGAGGGCTGTGCACAAGAGATGCCATTGCAATCTGACAGATTTGGAGCAGTTTTGCAAGGAAGAGTGGGCAAATATTGCCAAGTCAACATGTGCCATGCTGACAGACTCCTACCCAAGAAGACTGAATGCTGTAATTAAATCAAAAGGTGCTTCAACAAAGTATTAGTTTAAGGGTGTGCACACTTATGCAACCAGATTATTGTACATTTTTTATTTTTTATATTTTTCCCCTAACAGATTTGTTTGTTTTTCAATTGAATTGTTCAGGTTATAGATCACATTAAAGGTGGGAAAAGTTTTCAAATGATTTATTTTGGTCTCATTTTTTATATCACAAAAACCTGGCATTTTAACAGGGGTGTGACACTTTTTATATCCACTGTAGTCTCTTAGTTGTTAGCTGTAGTCCTATTAACATAGAAATAAATTCATCATAATCAGATTTATAAAGAGCCAGCCAAACTATAACAAAAGAACAGGCAGAAATTATACCAGTACCCCTAGGGTCTAGAGGTGGTAGGATAGATCTGATAGTGATAATCTAAATTGAGAAGTAACAAGTAACATGCTCAGAGTCTAGACTAGAAGAGCTCTTTGAATGGTAGTTCAGGTTGGGCTGCACACTCCCTTGACCACACAGAAGACTGCAGCCAATTAATCTGATGACACAGAGCTCTCTTTAGATATAAATGCTCCCCTTTTTAGTGCTCTAAACATGGCAAATGGCAAAGTGCTTCTCCAAATCAAGTTTGTCACTCCAAAAACGTATCCACCTATTATAATCTCTCCATCCTGTTCAACTAAAGACTTAGCACTATCCTCCAGACAAAACTATCGGACCCTAGATGAATAGCAAAAAAAAAAAAACGGAAGAAAATAAAGCTATACTTAAACACATATGGGCAATCAGAAAAGATGGCATGTAAAAGATAAACTTTAATAATAAATATTCAATAAAGTCCTTCCTGGACAATGTAATGCCTTGCCTAAAATTCCACTATAGCATTCAAACCTGGAGCAAGGTTTCATCATCAACATAAAGAAATTAAATATTTTAAATGGTGAGACTTCCACACTTAGCTTTCCAGATTCATTAATTAAATGTGGTGTTATATTTGAGTATAGATGTTGCTTTACCATAGACCCTGTCTCAGTTTGCACTAGCTATGAATGTGTGTGTGTGTGTGTGTGTGTGTGTGTGTGTGTGTGTGTGTGTGTGTGTGTGTGTGTGTGTGTGTGTGTGTATGTGTGTATGTCTTTGCGTGCATTTGCACATGCATGTATTTGAGTTTTTGCATTTGCATTTTTGTGTATGCACATATCTGTGTTTTTTGTGTGTCTGCATCTGTGTCTGTGTACGTGTGTGTGTGTGTGTGTGTGTGTGTGTGTGTGTGTGTGTGTGTGTGTGTGTGTGTGTGTGTGTGTGCACATGAGTGTGTTTGCATGATTGTGGATGTAGTTCATAAGATTGATGAAACCCATATGATCTAGACCATATGCTCCACATTTTAAATCATTATTCACCCACAAAGAAGGAAACCTGTTTCTTCTGGGAGGCAAACACCACTGCATTCCCTGCTAATTATATATACCAGCTCATAGATAGTACAACAGTGGGGAAAAGGACACATTCCTTGATCCCCACTGCACCTCAATTTCAGCCAAAACAATTCACTTTTTTTGAAATGTAAACCATATGATCTCTATCATACTGGTTTCATCATTTTAAATCATCGATATTATGGACTAGACCCATGCACACATATATGTGCATATCTGTGCGTGTCCAAATTGTGCACACGTGCATGCATGTCAGATTTCTTCTGCCTCCCAATTTGTATATCTGCTTATCATTATGCACTTTTTGTCTGTTAATATATATTTTCTTTTTGTTCCCCTTAATATTCCCTCTTACCTATTGCAATAAATCTGCAGTGTAACACAAACCTTTTTATAAGAATTTTATGAAGAGTGTAGAAATCAATGTATTATGCAGAAACTGGAGTTTACATTCACACCTCTCCACTCATCTGGCAGTTCCGCTTCATTAGTGATGAAAAATTAACCATTCCAGTGGTCATGGAGACTGATCAAACCTGCAAAAAAGGTGATCTCTAAAAAATATTGGAAATAAATAAAACCTAAATATCATTAAGGGATCTGCCACTGAGCTGCAGTATTAAGATGTGTTGCTCATCATGGTTCATGTTTATAATTTCACCTTTATCTTAAGAATCTTGCATCTGATGGTAGTTGCATGGAAAAAACAGCAGTGGTGCCTATACTAATTACAAATGAGGATTTAAAAACTGCAAAGGTATTTTACTGTTGTCTCAGGTCAATAAACTGCAAAAAATAACCATCATTCTCAATTTAGGCTGATGAATAATTCAATAATTAATTATAATAGCTACTTTATTTTAATTAAACCCTTGGTAATCTTGCACTAAAACTAAATAACTACTGATTAAATACTAATAAGGTAAACTTTTCATGTTGTTAATGCAACTGATATATTTTATTGGCAAATTACACATCTGGGAGCTTACTGCATTATAATTTTCACTCCTGTGCACACATGAGTATAAAACAATGATCCACTTATTTTTAAAGTTTGATGATCTATGTTAAAAAGGCAATGGCTTTTGAATATAGTAAGTTCCTAGAGTAAGTCACTTTACATTATAACTTTTTGTGTGTGTGTGTGTGTGTGTGTGTGTGTGTGTGTGTGTGTGTGTGTGTGTGTGTGTGTGTGTATGTGTGTTAAGACTGCACATATATGTATGAATTTTTTATATGATTTCTTCTGTGAAATTTCAGTACTGCCATATGTATATATGCATACACTCATGCAAAGATACACACTTTCTCACTCTCTCTCTCTTGACATATATCTATATTTATAACTAGCTATCTCCCTCCCTCTCTCTCTCTCTCTATATATATATATATATATGCATATACACACGTGTGTGTGTGTGTGTGTGTGTGTGTGTGTGTGTGTGTGTGTGTGTGTGTGTGTGTGTGTGTGTGTGTGTGTTTATTCTACAACTTGTGGCTACTGAAGTATTAAGGTATTATACCCGCATGGGAGGTGTGACGATGTGAGGTATTGCCAGCTATGCCAGGAGAAGTAAGGCAGTGGATCTGTAACATATGCCAGCATAGCTGGTTGGAATTTTGTAAAGAATTATATGTCATTTGTATATCAAACTGATTTGTTCAGATCCTTGTGTTGAAAAAGGTATTTGTAAAGCTGCTTGTGTTAAAAATGTACCAACAGTGGGTCCTGACTGTATTGCAACTGATTAGATGTATATATTTTAACAGAGGATACTGGAAGAGAAGAGGTTAATCTCAGTCCAGCTAACTTTGAAAAATAGTGACAAATTAAATTACTTAATTTAGGGCATAAATGTTGTGTCTTACAGTTCTAACTGTAGCCAGAGATAAAGTCTGTGACAGAGAATGGTTTATTAGCTCTTCTAGGAATAGTGGAAGTGTTTTATGGTTTTTTGACTTCCAGAAGGTGCAACAGGTTTTAGAAGGCTCTATGTGTGTATTACTGACACATTTGTGCTAAATCCTGGCAGCTTCTAGCCAAGTAGGTTGTAAGGGAACCAGAAGTCAGATGTCCAGATGTATGTGATGTCATTCTGTAATCCATCACTAAAATGATGTTCTAATGAAGTCTCAGAGCACTCTGTTTTTGGAACCTGACAAAAAAGGACCCCTGACCTACCTCATCTTGCCTTGTTCTAGTAAGTAAACCAGGGAATAGTAATTTGTTAGATCACTCAGGAAAATATAATGAGATTAGTTAAGTACTGTTTTTCTGTATCTGTGTGAATTTATTCATCTGTGTTATTTTAATATTCCTGTGATTGAAACTCTGCTGTATTATTGTAAATAGATGTTTAGTATTTCCCTGGCTTTTTTTTTTAATTTATTACTAAATATTTACAGTTTTTATTACGGCTGGTCCTTTAGAGAATACTTTGAATGTTGAGAGGACTAATACTTATTTGTTGACACTGTGACCACTCTTGAAAGTCTTACTGATTTTGTCAAACACTATCATTTGTATTAATATTAATTTCATTCATTATAATTGGGTACCTTGTAAGAGCCTTAGAGTAGCTGTCTTTGGAGTATCTGGTAGCAGTGTAACTTCCTTTTAATCTGGGCAGAAGGGGGCATAGCTAGTAAATCTGTGCCAGCCTTTCCCAGGTGTGTGTGTGAAAATCAAATCTCAAAGACTGTGTGTGTGCGTGCATGTGTGTGTGTGTGTGTGTGTGTGTGTGTGTGTGTGTGTGTGTGTGTGTGTGTGTGTGTGTGTGTCAACTACTTGGAGCAGGGACATGAAGCACCGGTTTCACAGAGAGAGTGGTGGAGGACTTGGCTTGGACACTCAGCAGAGGACTGAATTCTATAGCTGTGCCAGTAGGGAGATTTACTGGGGATCTGGAGAGGGAGAGGGAAAAAATAGCCCTTGGACTGAGTGTGTTCCCTGTGTGCTCTTAAGGGAAACTGTGTTTGATGCAGAAAGCTGCATCTGGAAATGTTGGGTGCTTCAAATTTTGTTGCAACTGAATGTTCCTCTCCAGTGTTAATGATGATGATTCAGGCTCCTTGATTACTGGCCCAGAGTGGGGATGTCAGAGGAGGCTTGGTATCATGCCTCTTAAGTGCATCTCATTATGAGGAACATTCCTCATTTTGAGGTTTAAAAAGGCCATGTTCTTCAGTGTTCCATATTCAAACGGTCTGTAACTAATATCTGTAGTTAATAATACTGAATCACAATAGTTCACCAAAATAACACAATTTAAATATCCAGTGAGCTTCCTAGTTAAAGTTGTTGGTAAGCTATTGCAGGGCATTCCACATTTTGCCCATTTGCTTCACCTTTTGACAGGTAACTTTCCACATTTGGGGAAGGTATGGTGAGAGCTATTTTTGGGATTAATGATAGCTTCTGGATATTACTGACCCTCAGTTATTAATTTGTACATTGGAACACACACACACACACACACACACACACACACACACACACACACACACACACACACACACACGCATTTATATTTGTAAGAAAACCAACTATGGTAAAGTAATTTTAAACATTAAAATAATCAGGTAATACAAGGATAAGTACAGATAAAACATTGCAGCATCCATGTGCTATGAAATGTTAAATTCAATGAAAGTGGTATGGCATACAGAGTTCTGTGACACTCTTTCATACTTTAAAAAAGGTACTGACATGGTAAGTAGGTCCCACACAGAAGGGTTCAGGTGGTTTGTAAAGGGTTATATATTTACAAAGTGTTTGGTGGCAATTTTGTTAGTATTAGTTTTATTATAAAATAAAAATATAGACATTAACTCTCTAACTGTATAAAATATGCAAAGTGCACAGCGGGAAAGAGGGCACCCAGATGAAGATCAGTAGACCAATTTTTTTTTTCTGATGAAGGTGCATGTCACAAACAGGGCACTCTAACAACGATGCAACATTTAGAAAATGTTAAAGTGACAAGCGTGTGTGTGTGTGTGTGTGTGTGTGTGTGTGTGTGTGTGTGTGTGTGTGTGTGTATGTGTGTCTGCCTGTCTGCAGAGTGTGTTGGAGTGGCACCACAGCTCTCAAACTCCCGGCACAAAAAATTTGGACAAAGATAAAGATAATGGACACATTTTAAATACTGCTCTTATAAAAATAGAAAGTTGCTAGAATAAAAGGTCTTATGTTACCATGCATTGTCTGAAGGATATGAAGTCGGAAACTAAAATGCTTGTCATTATTTAGTGAATTTAATCCTCAGTGATTTGCTACAAACATCCAGAAAACTACAAATGTTATAAGTAACAAACAAAAAATATGAGTCAAAAATCTGGATATTCTGCCAAAATCTGGACAGTTGAGAAGTATGAGTGTCACCTACCATCTACACTCTTCTCTTTTAGATAATAATGCTTCATTCCCTTACTGTTTTATGCACTGCTATGCATTTCCTTTTTTTTTTCTGATTTATGAAATTGTTTTCCTTGGCTGAAAAATTTTCATGATACCTAGGAAAATCCACATCTTCTTCCATGAGTGTATATTCTAACTGATGCTGACAGAAATACATGATTAGAAATGTGCCAATGTAGTTGTGTGTAATCAAAAGTAAAATAATGCAATGGTTCTAAGGCTGGAGCTGTGACACAAGTCTTTTCATTGGTTAAATTGGTCAAAAATTCCACAGAAGCAAAGGCAATATGACTGACAAGGTAAGATAAATGAAATTACTTGAGAGAAAGACAGTTTACCACCGGAGTTATGCAAGGATCAGTCCTTGGCCGCATGTTATTGTTCATCTTTTCAGACGACATTAATATTATAATACCTTCCACAAATATAACCCTGTACGCTATGCAGATGATATGATACAACACCATACAGGATGTAATACCTAAGAATTAAAAGTAGAGCAAATAGCCATACAGAAAAGGAGATATGAAGTCTATCTAAATTTCTGCTAGCAACAAATAACATTAACATCACCACCAAGACCATTCAAGACATCAAATCAACTCTCATTATCCTGCTCCCTAAAACCTGTCTCCCCCATTAATGCTCTCATAAATACTGTTCAACAAAACAAATATAGGTACTTTTCCATTAACGGAGCAGTAGCTTTTGTTTGGCTGCTGTTATAGTTATTTTCCTTGCTGGAGTGCTATTCATTTTCTGACATGTCAGTAGAGGCTATTTTACAGTCCTGTCATGGTTTCGCTTTTCGTTTTGTTCTCTGACCATCCTCTGATTTGTGCAGCGGTTTTATAACATCATGTGAATTAACAAGGCTAACTGTATGTTTATCAAAAGTGAAGTGACAAGTCAGAAGGACGAGTGCTGGTTTGTTAAACATCTTGTGCTGTAGTTGTGATTGTTCAGGAAGATGCCTTCAGACTTTCATTCAGTTCAAGCTTTGTTACAAACACCATTGGTGGAGGTGAGATGTTTGCGGTCGCAGTATTAGTATGTGATCCGATTCTCCTTAACAGTTTTAAACTATAAGTATTACCCAAAAAGTGTACATTTTGTGTGTAAAGGTAGTTCATTCCAACTAATATGAAAGCTACACGAGTATGTTAACGTCATCTTAGATCTACAAACTAACGTTGTTTCATTTACATTTGTTCTGCCCTGTTGGTTGATTATGGATGCACTGCAGTTCCTTCTTGCTCTTCTGCAGTGATGAAAGCTTAGCTCTCAACCTCTTCAAAATCCTGGAGAAATCCATAAATAATGAATAACACTCTAAACGTGGGTACTATAAACATGGGAAGTTTGCAGAATGGGAATGTGAACTGACAAAACTTCTCTTGTCCAGGTTTTTGCAGAAGATTTAGACTTGTCTATTCCTTGTGTTGACTTTTCAGTGTACATTTTGCGGCAACCTTTATGTTTAGAGTTTGGCGATGACTGCTGCCCCATTAACGGAAAAGTACCTAAATATACAGACATTGCACTTGTCCCTAGTCTTCCTTAAGTAGTTACATGGGAAACATCACTAAAATGTATTGCCTGGCTTAAGGCAACCTATTAGACTTCTAAGCACCTCAGCCCATAAACCAGGAAGGAAATAGCTAAGAAAGTAGTAATCCCTAAAGGAGAGTACGATCCATTCTTTCTCACACTACATTCTGATCACAGTTCCAACCTTATACAAGGTGCTAACAATGCAATATGGAGATTTATAAATATATCCTCTCTCTGTGCATAATAGCTGACCTCACTCCAGAAAGCCAAGTGTCTCCCCACTATAACTAGTCTTCCATGAATACCTCCCATTCTTCCCTTGACTCTAAATTGCAAGTAAAATCTCACAATACTCACTATGAGACCAAGATGATGAAACCCTTACACTGGTGTGGTATCCATTCCATCTGGCTTTTAGAAAACAAAGTTTTAATAATATTGTCCCAGCTAACTGAAAAAGCCTTCTTCAAGAAAGAGACAAGTTGCTGATTTCAAGGCATTTAGATTCAAATTATACAACTACTGAAAAGAGAACCACAAATTCACCTGTAATCTAGACAAAGGTAATATCACAAAATGCACTCTGCACAGCAGCATCTAGCAATGCCTCTTTACATCTAAAGTAGACTCCCATAGATTAAACTGATGACACCAACTATGTAAATACATAATAAAAACTTTCTGTGTGCCTTCCAAGCTAGATTGATCCTTTTCCCCCTTTCTGTTATCCCAGTTTCACTCCTTAAATTGTTTTCTCACTACTTCACTACTTACTGCTATAGTTCTTACAGTGTCTCTCTCTTGCTCTCTCTCTCTCTCTCCATATTACTAATACCCTGGGATTCTTTCTGTGATGTCTACTATAGTCATTTTACCTTACAATAATCTCTTAAATCTACCATATACAAACATTTGTTTACTTAGTATGTTACATGTAATTGAACACACATGATGGTCTGACTAAATATGACTAAATATAATGGAAAAAAGTTAAATCACAAGATGCAGATCATTGTATGTCACGTGTTGCTTGCAAATGTTCTTTCTGTAGAACATACGTTGTTTTCTAAAACTGTATTATCGGTGCTTTTGCCATTGTAAACACATTTCTTTCATTTAAGTTGCTTATTTACACTACAATGTAAGCATTTTTGGATTTCTCCTTCAGTGTATTTCATGTGCTTTGTGTTATATATGTGTACATTCTTATGACCTTCAGCATCTATAATATGGCTGAAAATTGTCCTTGGACAACCCCACCCAGCTAGTTAGAAACATTAAAATAAAATGCAAATAATTAAAACTGGCAATGAAAGCAATATGGAAATACTGAGGGATCAGAATGAGTACAGAGTAATATATAAATACAGAAAAATGGGCAGAGGCCTCACTGTGGACATTGGACCTTTGTAGTTGCAATTTAGGAATGTTGTCTTGGAAAATAATAAAACAGATATATGGATGGCTTAATTTTTATGATTCAGTGCTGCTAAGGACAAGGAAGGCAACTACTACAGTAAAGATAAGACAGTGGCAATGGGAGAATCATAAGCAGCTGAGAAATGAGATAGAAAGGAAGACATTGGAATAGGTTAACACATTCTAGTACCCGGGAGGGGTGGTTTAGGAGAAGGGGAGTCTGAACGAAAAGGTCAAAGCTAGAATCAGAGGGGCTGCAGCAAACTGGCGTAGACTGATAGGTGTAATGTATGACAGAAGAATGCTAAAGAAGCTGAAAAGTAAGCTGTACAAAACAATGAGTGGTGCAACCAGTACTACTGTATTGTACAGAAACCTAGGCAGTAAAGACAGAGCAGTTCACAAAGCTAGAGGTGATGGAAATTAAGTGCCTGAGATGGGTGGTGGGATGCACACTGTGGGACAGATGAAGAAATGAGGCTATAAGAGCAGAAGCAAAAGTAGCTCCAATTACAGAAAAGATCAAAGGCAACAGATTACGGTGGTCCAGACACATTTGTAGAAAAGCAGAAGACAATCTGGTAAAGAAGATTTTAGAAAGACAGGAAGAAGGCAAAAGGAAATGATGGTGTCCAGCAAAGAGGTGGATAGAATGTGTGACAGCAGATCTGCGACAGTCAGGCATGGGTGTTGAAGAAGGCAGGATTGTGGCACTGAATCGAGGTAAATGGTTAAAGTTGATAGGATACTCTGAGTCCATGTAGAAAATGTGAAAAAGAGAATTGATAATGATGACTATGAAGGGAGACAACTATTAAGAACAATGTGACATTGAAATGCACAAATAGATTTAAATACAATGCAGTTACAGGGACACAAAATGTTTCACTTTAAGAACAGCATTAACGATAAAACTTTTTTTTAGTGCAAATTAGCAGATGTTCCAACACTAACATATGTCATTAAACCTTTATTAAAAACAAATTATGATTTTTCAAAATGGAACAGAAACAAAAGCACACTAGCACACCCAGTCTGACAGATTCCATCACTCAATTTCTATCTGACAAACACACATACATACACGCACACACACACACACACACACACACACACACACACACACACACACACACACACACACACACACACACACACACACACACACACACACACGCACACACACACACACACACACACACATGAACCCTATCACACAGTTACTACACAATGTGTTGGAAATGATTATGCAATTAGCTCTGGAAATGAAGATGCATAAAAGATTTTTGGGGGGGACAAAGATTAATAATTATTTTTAAATTTTAACTTGCGTTATACAAAGACATAAATGGCAAGACTAAGGAATAACTGTATATTAACAGGACACTAAATTGGGGAGCAGAAGAGGAAAATAATGTTGAAAACTGAAACAAGAACATTTTCCTAACAGCATCTTTACTGGGAAGAGTTGGCAGATTTTATTTAATATTTGGCAAATAAATTATTTTAAATGACAAAGTAAGCAACAAGCTGTGGCAAATTTAATATGGCCTGAAGTATAATTTGTAAAGAAGATGATCCCCAGGCAGGCATGTTTGGGGAAATAAAGTGTGAATTAAACTGAGAGAAAAAGCATAACTTGTTATTATCATGGCAAAGAGAGATTCTGTTCCTGTTATGACCCGGGTGAATCAGGACTGATTATCAGCTCAAACACTAGAGCTGGTGTGAAGGCAGGTGGCAGTTGGCAGCCAACACTGGTTCATCCACCTTTGGGGGAGGCTAGTGGTCTGGCCCAGATCTATTGGAAAGAAAAGAGCATACAGCATTATAGACCAGGACATGTGCCCGATTCTGCTAAGTTGTGTCCATACAGCAATGTTCATGGTAAATAAACAGGAATAAGCAAACCTACAGTGTAAGGCCTAGTACAATGCTTTGTGTGGTGGGGGGTATGCCAGAAAACTGAAATACCCCTCAAGGCTGCTTGGATCCCAGCCATGCTATGAATAGTTCTCTTTACAGTGATGGGGAAAATTGGTGACATTACTGTTGCTAAATGGTTATCAGGCACAGAAGAAAGAAAAAAAGAAGGCAAAAGAAAAAAAAACATGCTTTCATCCTGTGTGCAAAGCAGAATGAAATATGAATGCAGGAGCAGTAAACTAATAAATTAAGAGATAAATATAATACATCTTAACTATTATCTCCATAGTTCATTGAAAATATTGATACATCAACTTCTACTTAAAGGAAGATTGAACTTCTTTCTCCTAATAAATACACTGCCAACCTTAGAGTTGGCTGTGTAAAGTAATTGTGATTTTGGGCACCCACCCCCACCATAGAAGGTTCAGAATTACAGTGTCATGACTTATTCAGTGAAGACTGGAGGTGTCTCAGTTTACATCAAAAATAAATATATCTCAAGGCTGGTCAAACAGGACAATGCACTTGAGCTACTCTATGTTGAAATCACCATAGGCAAAATCCAGTACCACTTCCTTGCAAGATATAGGCCCTCTTCTATGACCTAGGAAACCCACACTATGTATTGAAACTTATTGGAAACACTCACCATCCAACCCAGTACCATATTCATGGGCAACTTTAATTATCCCACTGTTAACTGTGAGTTCTATGCAACATTAAACATATAGGCACAGATATACCTGCATTTTGTAGACACAGACGCCCTGCACCAGATTGTTAATACACAAACCAGGAGTGCAACCTACTGGTTCTGGTCCTCACTAATATGGGAGAGTGCTGTACACCCCATAGTGTAATGTCTTCCCCGGTAACGTCAGACCACAAAACGGTCACCTTTGAAGTATAAAATAAAACCTGGACCACCAGCTAACCCTGGAATATTCAGGAACTAATCTAAGGCTAACTTCCTGTAATTAAGTGATAACCTGGCAAAATTTCAAAACCCCATAAACCCAGAGAACACTGCTTCCTATTCAGACATGTTCACAGAAACCCGATACATGCATGCTAATAGCAGCACAGAGACAGCTGTAGCCACCATGAGGAAGTGCAGAACTAACTCAAAAATAAGCCAGCTTGGTGGAATCACAAAATCAATAGACTGTATAACAGAAGGAAGAAAATTATGACAAAAATTATCCTGCTGATCCCACTCTTATCAAACTAAACAAACAACTCAGAGGAGAGATAACATCTACCTAAGTCAAATCTGAGGCAAATTTGGACTACAAAGCCAAAGACAACCACAAGGCATTCTTTACCTATGTCTGCGACCTAAAAGGCAATACACAATTGTGTGCAGAGCTCATTGTAAATGGGGACACCTATACTGAGCCAGAAGATATAGCAAAGCTACTGGCCAACAAATTAAGCTCAGACTTTACTCCTCTCTCCCCTTCAACCTTCCCTTGGGAAATACCATCAAATATAACTCCTCCTACTATCACTAGGGAACAGGTCCTTAATGCTGTCTCTAAGGCTAAAAATGCTGCATCAATGGGCCCAGAGAATATCCCAGGATGCTTTCTAAATAACATGAAGCATAACCTATCAGGCCCTCTGGAATTACTGTTTAACTGTAGCCTCCAAACAGGCTTTGTACCTCATGAATGGAGAGCAGCAACAGTCATCCCTTTGCACAAAGGCGAGCCATCTACAGACCTTAGACACTACAGACCCATAAGTCACACTAGTTCCATATGCAAAGTCATCGAAAGGATTATCATGGAAATGATAAATAATGATATAGTAAAGCTCCAGACACTGGATCTAACCTGTGGTTTCATTAAGGGCAGATCATGCCTAATCAACCTGGTGGACTTCTTTAGGATGGCCACCAAAGCAATGGATGAGGGCAAAATGGTTCACATAGCCTACCATGACCTGGACAAGGCATTTGTCACAATACCCCACTTGGGCATTGCTGGAAAACCCAAGAGGTTAGGTACAAACCTGTATGTCACCTGGTGGATAAACAATTGCCTCACAGACAGGAAACAGGAAGTTACTATTATGGAGTCCACCTCTACAAAGAGTCCAGTCACAAGTGGAGTCCCTCAGGGATTGGTCCTTGGAAAGCTCTTTTTTGGCATTTACTGAAGTCAAGGCCAATGTCAATGGCCTCTGGCTGACTAAATTTGAAGATTATTGCAAATTAGGAGCTGTCATTGACTCCCACACAGACACAAATGTTCTCCAGGAAGGGCTGACATAGACAAACAATGGGTGTCAGCGCCATGGACTAAAACTAAATCCCAAGAAATGCATAATAGTATCCTTTGGGAAGTTATCCATCCCTGGTAACTGTCATATTGACAACACACCCCTTAGAGCTGTGGTAACTATCATATTGACAACACACCCCTTAGAGCTGTGGTAACTATCATATTGACAACACACCCCTTAGAGCTGTGGTAACTGTCATATTGACAACACACCCCTTAGAGCTGATCCATTAGTCAGGGACTTAGGGGCACAAATAGACAGTAATCTAGCCTTTGACCATCACATTTCTAAAGTAGTGAGGACATCATTCTATGTTGCACAACTTATAAACACAGTTATGGTATCTAGGTCCAAGGGTGTTATTATTTCACTGTATTCAGCATTTATCAGACCCATCATTGAGTATAATCCCCCTTTGCTATGTATTTAACCAGGCATATCCAACCATTGGAACGTCCACAGAGTTTTATCACTAAAAGAATACAGGGAATAAGTAAAATGTCCTATGCAGACCACCTCAAGGTCCTATCCATGTATTCTGTCTCCTACAGGCTGTTGAGGGGAGATCTATGCCTGGCATACAGGGCATTGTCAGACCCTGCACTTATGAACCTCCTGTATAGCTACAAAACAAACAGCACCAGAATTACCTGTTCTAAAGGCGTATACCTTGCCTGTGATATAAATAGGACGTGCTGGAGAGACAGGTATGCATCCCAAAGACTACCCTGTGTCTGGAACAAGCTCTCCATCCTTGTAAGGCAGAGCTCCTGCCTAACCCAATTCAAGTGTAACTTGGACAACTGGATGGGGAACAAGACATTCATCCCTAGCCTGGCACCTATGTCTTTAACAGACACAGGCAACCTGTAAATGGTTCATCTCCCAAGCCCCTACTTACATTCATCAAGGGTACCAGAAATTGTCAAAAATTTGAGATGCTTGGCTAGCCTTAAAAAGGCCATTGTGGTTGTTAGCCTATGAACCTATTCAGAGAAGAAGGTGTAAGAAGAAAAATAAATGTATTAAAATATTCAATATGTATTCCAATGTGTGTCTGTCTATTTATGTATCTACCTATCAATCTGTCTATCTATCTATCTATGTATCAATCTTTGTGTGTACTGATCCAGAGGCAGAGAGAGGGTGAGAGAAAGAGAGCAAGAGAGAGAGAGAGTAGAGAAGTGGGGGGGGGGGGGGTAAAGAGAAGATATAAAGAAGAGGAAGGCAGACACACCAAAATGAAAGAGAAATATGTGTGTGTGTGGGGGGGGGGAGGGGGGGCGGTCAGAGCAAAACCTAAAAAAAAATCTTGGCAGATAACCTAAAAGAGAACTCATCTCTGTTTAAGTGTTATATTAATAATATTGTGGAAAGAAGAAAATATGCAAAAATAGTGTGGAATTCTAGAAGAAAAAACATGCAATAGAGAAAATAGAATTTCATATTGCTTAGAAGAAGGCATGTATGGTCTGTTGATATGTTTTCTGCCATTTAGTGAAAATGAAAAGGAAGGTGATAAAAACTGTGCAAATTGGAAAAGAAAGTTGTTGAAGAAACAAATAGAATTAAGGAATGACAAGATAAACTAAACAGAAAATCAAATGAAGATGTTAATGTAAGTTGCTTAACAAGTAGAAAGGCAATCTTAATATGTTTGGGGTTGATGAAAGAGGAAAACCTGACATTTTAGTTCTGGATAGAGTTGTCTATGTGTTATCTTTGTAAATCAGCTTTTCAGCTCTAACATGGATGCAACGTTTAATTAAGAGACTTGCTCAAAGTCTAACAGTAGACAAACTGAGATTGAAGTGATCATATTATGGGGTACAGGATAAAGTCTTTTCATATGTCACAGACTTAATCTTCTCTAGAAAACTTCCAGGTAACTGAGTAGGATTGTAACATATTGAGGATATGTGGATTTAGTGGGATTATCTGGGCTATAATGATGTTCAGGTATTATAATATGGAAGATGGAACAAAAGAACGAAATTAGGAAACTGGTCACAGCATGGATGAGCAGGGGGTCTGAAATTTGTTTTCCAGTGGCACCATTATGAGTTCTAAGGCAAGGGATGGTGCAGACATCAAAGTGAAAGTCAGCTTGCAGCTTGTCAGGAGTGAAAAGAGAGGGGGTAAGCTCACACACTTCACAGTCAAAGAAAATAATTGGCAGGGTGAGTTTAGGGAAGTCTTTGACCTGCTCAGTCACATCTGGTTGCACAGAAGGATGGTGTAAGAATGGTCAGGTGTTAAGGATACCTCAGAAGCCATGGCAGCTTTATTCATGTGAAAAGCATCAAAGTGAAGAGTCACGACTTAGTTCAGTTGTTTTAAGGATTACAGCTATGTGATGGCTGTGGCAACTGAAAAATACCCTGAAATGGTAGAGCTAAAAGCAAGCCTTTCATTTTGGCTTATTAGGGAGACCCACAGGTTGGGAGATTTGCTTGCCTGGTTGTTATATGACCGGAAGTTTGAAATATAATATGAACATTAGGATGAAAGAGTAACAGTCTGCTAAACAAGGACACACAGTACAAGTGATGATGGCAATAATGCCTGCAGTCAACTTTGTTTGTAGGCCAGCAGGACTTGAGCTGTCCTTCACAAGGTGGCTAGCAGCCCTACTGAAGTGTGCAAGTCAACAGCAGCAAATGGTTAAGATCCAATATTTTTTAAAAGATGTCTTGGGAATTTGTCATGAATTCTTGAAGGATTATAGTATCATTTCTTTTGGAAGGATGAATACATAGACACTGAACTACAGCTTATTATGGTTACTGTACATCAAGTGTAGGGGAATGGGTGATTCCTAAACGGAAACTGGTTTGCATGTCACTGGAAAAAGCAGTGGGTACAGTTTTATTAGTTTATTTAACAATTTTTGACTGTGAAAGTCTGACTAGGAGAAAGTCTATTTTCAGCAGAAGCCCAGGGAACAACACTCCAGACATGTGTCTTTGGAAAGTGGAAGGAAAACAGAGCACCTGGAAGAAATCCACACTAACACAGGGAGAATATGAAAACTCTGTATAGAAGGTACCCCAGTCAAGTATCAAACCATAGAACCTCTTCTTAGGAAGCAACAACATTAACCACTATGCCACTGCACAACCCTTGACACTGAGAACATTACCTTCTTGAAGCTGATACTCATCTGGGTAACTAATTTCATGCACATATGGCCAGCAAAAGCACTTTATTTGAGTTAGATAACCACTGAGCAGTTCGAGTACTATCAAAAACACATAACAAACACTTACAGATTACAAGATTTTTTAATGTTAAAATGTCTAGGACTGCAAAGTTTGAAAATGAAAATAAATTTTTATGCAAAATCTGTCATTTCCAGCTGCGTAGATACCAAGGCTTACCACAGATGGCATAGCTCTAGCAGACCACTCTGTCAAAGGAGATATGGGTGATGGAAAGTGCATTTATAAAGGACTCCCACGTGCATACAGCAAGACTTATATGAATTACTGGGTATTCCTAGACAAAACAGAGCAGCTGAACAAACCTTATTCTACAGACGCAGAGCTACAATACATAGATCAGAACTGGAGAGAAGGGAGATGAAGTCAGGATCATATGAGTACATTTAGCGGCTTTAAACTTCACTTTTCATGCACAGAGCCTGGTGATCATACTGAGCATGAGGCAGTTGATGTGATTACTGAAGGGGAGCTACTCTAGTAACGTTCCTTTATTAGATAAGTAGTGGAATTAAGGGACACAGCTACTCCTTGGTATAGAGCACTTGTGTCCTTGTGCAAGACACAGTGATCAATTGCCTAGGAGGCAGTAAAGATAATAAGGACAGGAAAATTCAATAAGCAGCATTAAAAAAGATTTGGGTTTGGATTAATTTACCTCTTAAGGTAGACAGTTACCCAAAGGATTCTTGCTCATAGCTCACTCGGTATTTTCTTCTACACCAGCTCTGACATCACAGGTTCAGCAATTTACATTAGTCTTCAAGCTGACACTATGTCATACGGGGATCAGTATCGTACATGTTTTGGCCCAGTTTTTCAGAGGAGTTGAGCCACTAACCTGTGAGCAGGGAGCCTCAAAAAATTATCAAAACAAGAGACAGATGGCAATCCACAGCTTATAAGAGATACAGGACGCAGGTGGTGTGTGGGGACTTTGCTTGTGTCACACAGAAGTCATGGAAACGTTAGGCAGCTAAGACCAGAGTGCAATGATCTTGTTCCTTAACTCAAACTTTCTTTATTTCAGAGGATAGATGACGGTCTATTTATTAGTGTAGTTAGAAATATTTGGACTGAAAGGGAGGGCTTTAAACGCTCATGGAGGTGATTCTTGAGTTTGAGAGGTCTGAATGATGAGTACTTTGGTCTGGCATTTTCAGTATGAATTAAAAGCAGTTATTACATTTGGGCCATCTTTGTATAAGTCTTCCTTCATAATAGTGCAATGCTGGTCATAAAATATATGCTAGTTATGAAATGCATGTGATGGTATGCATAAGGTAATCATTTCCTGCAGCTACGGCTGACTCAGAGGTTTTTTGCACCACAGTGAACATATGGGGGAATGGAAATGACAATAATGTTTGTCACTAAAACTGTGTGACGAAACTTAGCTGGAGTGGACTCTGTACTTAGACACTAGGATGGACAGAGTGGGCATCCTTGCTTTACAGATCAAATAGCATCTATTTTATAAACACAGGCCTGGATGTTCTCAATCTACTTTATGCACTCTAGTGCATGATTTCCTTTACTGTTGTACGAGTTCCTCCATGTATAGTGCTGCAGGTCTCCATGGAAAGGTCAGTGACACAATAAAACTGGGAAAAAATAGGGTGAAGAAATTTAGAAAGTTGGACTCCTACATCTCCATGGAGTTTTTAAGTGGGGAAAGGTCTACCTTTCTTTTGTAACAGGAAGCAGCGTGGTGATTTTATCAGTAAGTCCTCAAAAGCAGGAATAGTGGATGTCTATGCTTACCAAACCTTAATGGAGTCTGAGCATAAAAATGGAGTAGAAAAGAAGACCATCTAACAATGTCTCCAGTATAGTCTACTATGCATAGGCAGTGACAATTTCTATTTTGTTTCACAACATGGCACACATTTTTCTGTTTTATGAAAATTTGTATGTAAATTTGAAAATATGAACAAGTGACAGTTATTAACATCTCCAAGGTATTCCACATTAACAAATGTAGTGTCATTTTGTTACTTACACATTTTCCTTTTACTAATGAAAAATTCTTAGTTAATGAAACCACACCCTAAACAACCACTGTATTACCATTCAATGTGCAAATGGCTACCTGGTAAAGCACATAAAGATCTCCTCCTAAGCCTTATCTATAAAGCACCCTACAATGGCACACTGTCCCCATTTGACAACGGCTACTTATTTCAAATATCCCATACCACCTAAGATTTACAGCTAGCAGTGCTGCTGCTGCTGAATTAACAAGGCACATCACTGCTCTGTCAACAACAGGCCGTGCTCTCTCTACTCTTTTTCCCATACTTTGTGACACACTCCCACCCAGAACAAGAAACAAACAGGACTATGGAAACACCAAGCAACAATATTTAATCACAAGCAAAGCTTTTGGGTGTACCAGCCCTTCTTCACCGCATTAAAAACAAAAACTTTTTCAAACACTCCATTTTATGAGACATTTAAATAAATCATGTGACACGGCCCATTAATTATTAGTTAAAAACACAGTACAGAAAAATAATGCATACAATACATTGCCTAATCGTTAAATCATTATCAATTCTAATTTTTGAAACAACTTTAAAAACAAAGTATGCTGTGACTAATATAGGCATGCTTGCTTCATTTTTAAAATAGGTTTAATTCTAATCATAACATTTATTCCAGGCTTAGAATCCGTCGGCAGATGGAGAATCCATTTATATTCACATATCTCTAGCCTGGGGTTTAAATCTCCTCCTTTCATATCCTTTTGCACATTTTGTATAACTGTAAACTTAAACTCATGATACATGCCTTTTTGCTTGTGATTAAATATTGTTGCTTGGCATTTCCGTAGTTCTATTTTTTTCTTGTTTTGAATACGTTTCACTGTGGACTTGGTTTACCTTAGTGTTGGTCCATTTTTGGTGGTTACACACTGCCACCCAACATCATAACAAACTCCACATTCAATATATAGACTACTTGAGAAAATGGACATCCTATAAAATGCTCTTATTTCACTTAAATCACAAGGTTGCAGTGTGTGAAACATGTACTATCTGCTTTCTATTCCCAGGACTGTGAATGAAATGGGTCCAGTGAGGATCAGTCCACTCTCCCAGTTAACATGCATAAATAAAATCAAATTAATAAATAAATGAACTGAAGTATGGTTCCACTGTTCTGCAGCCAGGGTGAAACCTGCCTTGTGCTTCCTCAGTCTTCAGGAATTGAAAATTGTAAAGAGGCACAGATAATGATTGTTCTCATTTATAGGGAAACCGTGTGTAACTAGTTTAGCAGTGGTGAGGTAATATATGATAATGAAAACATAGATGGGAAATAAAGGAAAAGGTGGCAGATAAGGAGGGTCAGCGGGCCATAATGAGACTGAAGACCAAGACTTCAACCCTTATTCTATGAAATGTATGTACCCCGAACATTGAACCCCCCACACACACACTTTTACTTTGAAGAGCTTCATTCCTTTATTGCAGAAGGTGAATCCATTCTAATGCAAGTAGATTTCAATGTCACCTTGGACTCTATATCAGATTGAAACAACCCTAAGTTAGAATTACATAAGAAAGCCCAAAAAGTCCTAAATGCTGAAAAAAAATTAAGTATGTGAGATGGAGATAAACTTTTAACACAGTTAGCTCCAGAATACACTTTTTTCCCCTAGGAAGTGTTTCTGGGAGAAAACTCAACTACTGACTTACATCACCCATATATGTGTGATGTAAGTCAATAGCTGAGTAAGAGAAGTACAGACTTTGCCTTGCACTTTAATGGACCATTTAGCTGTGGGTATTAAATTCAGCTTGGTGGGTACTGGTAAGGGCAGCCTAAAAACATGGTCTGCAGACCCCCTAATTTTCAAGAAACAGACAATGGCAGATTACCTTTATAGGGATGTTAATAGTTTTGTAGCATTGAACCCACCTAAAGTATGCCCTCTTTTACTGGTTGGGATTCATGCAAAGTAAATAGTAAATCTGTTTGTTCTTCAGCCAAAGCCATTATGTTAACCAGTCTTAATACCTGATTCTTAGCTGCAAAGAAACAAGTCCAAAGATTCTGGGACAAATGTAGAAGGAGCAGGTTCATGGCTTAAAACCTACTACAAGCTGGCAGCACTGGAACTCTCAACATTTATGAAAGATATAGCAAAGGTATTCTTTAGGAGAATAAGCAATAATAAACAAATGATACATCTGAAAAATGTAACCTCTACTAACAGGAACCAGTTAAGGAGCAGTATTCAGGAGTCTGAGGTGCTAGCTACCATAAATTCTAAGGATTGAGACAAAGGGCCAGGACCAGATGGGCTGATGATAATGGAGTATAAATCACCCACATAGTCAATATTAAAATGTCTGACACAGCTATATAATGATATATTAAATTTGGGCAATCTCCTTTACTCAGTTCAGGAGCTAAGAATTATAGTGCTTCCTTAGCCTAGTAAAGACCCTGCTATAATATCCAATTATTGACTTATCTCAATCTTAAATTTAGATGCTAAGATATATGCAAAATTTCTATCACTCCACATGCAACCTATAATGCCAGATATAATATATAAATCACAAGCTAGGTTTATTAAGGAGGGGAGAGCTAGCACTGACCACCTCAGGCCATTAATTACCATGTTATGGGAACAATCTATGAAAGATGGTCCAACATATGCTGTATTAGTGAACTTTAAGAAGGCATCTAACTTTTTCAGCCACAAATCCCCTGTACCCTCAGTGAATGGTGACTTTATTAGCCTTTTTTTCTGTTTGTATTTTCCTATTTCCTATTTCTTTTTTCTTTCCATTTTCATCACTTCCTGTACATTTTCATGAAGCATTGCATATCTGATACTACTTAATGCTTTTGCTGTAAATGTCTGCTTATTTTGGTTGGAAAAACAATAAAAAGTATATTGGGGAAAAAAGAAGGCCTTTAACTTGGTGTACTGGGAAGTCTTATGGAAAGCTATGCAGAGGATGGACTTCCCAGATGAACTCATAGTAGTCTTCCAAGCTATGTGCAAACCTCCCCGAGCTAGAATGTTAACTGGTGACTGCAGGTCTACACCGTTCCCCTTAGGGAGGGGTACCAGACAAGGAGGCACCCTGTTATCCTCTTTCTTTTGTTAGTTTACTAATAGTAAAGGTGTTTACCAGTGACAACTTCCATGGCTGGAACATTGTGGGGGAGGAAGCAAGGATTCTGCTGTTCAACTGATGTTACTAACTGAGATCCTATAAACAGACTCTCATTTGACTTTCTCATTTTATCATCACTGAACTTCAAAAGTTTACCCAGGTGTTAGGTCTTTAGGTGAATATAATGAAAGCAGAAATCTTCCCTGCAAATCAAAAAGCTGAAAATACACCCTTAACTTTGACATCTCCCTCATAGTGACGGTGTACAATGCCTGCATGCTATTTTGGAATATACTTAACTATCCCTGTCACTATTATGATAAGCTATAACTGAGACTGGGATGCCCTGTTTATAATGGTCCACACCTGGAAAAAGACTGATGTTCCCACTGAATGCAGGGGCAACCAACTCAAAATGATCTTATGACCCAAACATCACTATGTTTTGAGGCATTTATTTGTGTTGCAATCAAATTCATGGCTGAACAAAATTTATAAATGAATGTTTAATTATATATTGGATAGGAAAAGGAGTTAAATTAAAGACTGTTCTCCATACAAAACTAAAGATGGTGAATGCGTTCTTCCTAACATAAAAAAACAAAAACAAAAAAAAATTGCATCAGCCTATGTACTACACCAAACTATTATGGTAGATACTAACAACCCTCCCTTGTGGGCAGCTTTAGAAGCTATACTTTTAGTCGGACCATCTCTACATACAGTTTTGTATTTCAGGTATAAACCTCCCATTTACCTAATATAATAATGGCTCCCAGTTTGCAGTCATCTGCAAACTTTGTTAGCCAAAGTCCCTTAGTGTTGGCCTGTACTTCAGAGAAGTAAATGCCAAACAAGAGCGGTCCCAGGACTGAACCCTGAGTACTCCACTTGTCACTTGTCTGGAACTGGATTTGGAGTCAGCTACTTTTACAGTGTGGGTTCTGTTAGTAAGCCAGTTGGCAACCCATCGAGTGATGTAGGGATTAATGCCCAGCTTAGTAAGTTTATCTATGATTCCAGAGTGGGGGATGGTGTCAAAGGCCTTGGCGAGGTCCACATAGGCTGTGTGGACTGCCTTACCCTCATCCATGGCTCTGAAGACTGATTTGAAGAAGTCAATCAGGTTCAGGAGACAAGATTGGCCCTTCACGAACCCAAACTGGGTGGGGGTCACTGCTTGAAGGTTGCCACTGTCTTTGTTTATAAGTTCCATGATAATACGTTCCATGGCCTTGCAGATCAGGCTTGTCAGACTGATGGAGCGGTAGTTCCCGGGATCCAAGGTGGATCCCCCCTTGTGGAGTGGGATAACTATAGCTGTGCGCTACTCAGTGGGCACGAAGCCTAAGGTGAGGCTATGATTAAACATGACACTTAAGTTAGGTGCCAGTTTATCTTGTAGTTCATGTAGTACACAGCCCGGGATGTTATCTGGTCCCATGGATGCTGTATTTTTATCTTTGGAGAGTGTGTTTTTACCTGTCTGGCCATTATTACCAGATTTTGGCAATCTTCTGGTATTGAGATGGGCCTTTTAGGAGGTGAGAGGGCGGTGAAGCTGGCACTGAATTGATCTGCCAGGATATTGGCATTATCCTTGAGATCAGTATATTTAATGCCATTCTGTTGTAGCTCAGACCAGATCTGAGCATTGCCATTTAGATTCTTGACATTGTTATAGAATGCCTTGTGGTTGTCTTTGGAATCTTTGACAATTTTATTTTCGTAACTAGCTTTGGAGGATTTTATGAGGGATCTCAGCTTCTTACTGAGGCTGGTAAGGGAGTTTTTTGCATCCTGGGTGTTACTCTTTTCTGCAACCGTTTCTTCCTTTTGTTGTGAAGTTTGTTTATGGCAGGAGACCACCAGATTGGCTTCCTTTTTTTGGAGGAGAGCATCTTGGTTTTATTTTGGATGGCATGATTCATGCATGAGTGGATGTGCTCATACAGTGCCATAGTGTAGGACTGAGCAGTCAAACTTTCAGTTCCTGTCTGCATGCGTGTCATGAAGTTTGTCACTTCTGACTTGAGTAGCATGAAGTTGGCTTTGGAGAAGTTTTCTATGGAGGTTTCCTTACTGGAGGGTGGGGAGGGGATGGGGATGTTAAGGATGATTAGCTTATGGTCAGACCTGACCAACGAGGGGGTGACCATAGGTGTGGAATATCGATTTCCCATGTTGATAATGACCAGGTCTAGGATATTTGAGCCTCTGGTTGGACTATGGATTAGTTGATCCAGGGCGCTGGAATTTATGAATTCCAAGAACTGTTGGGCAAAGGTGTTGGTACACGAGTAGTTTTCCAGTTAATGGCAGGGTAGTTGAAATCACTCAGTATTAGGGTGTTTGGTTGTATCTTAATATTTTCCAGTATGTTTAGAAAGGTGTAGTGATAATCTTGGGGCATGGTGGGGGATCTGTAGCAAGCTACAGTTTAGATTGCTGTCTTACCTAGTGTTAGTTGCACCCAGAGAATTCCAGACGCATTGTGTTGGGCAACTAGCCTGGTGGTGTGAATATCCTTGGTGAATATGGACACTCCTCCACCTTTAGTGTTTTGGCCCTGGTTTGGTGGCTGAAAAGTGTGGTAAGAGTTGTAGCCTGGTATTGTAGGAGTGCTCTCTGGAGCCTTGAACCAGGCCTCAGTTACTGCACAGATATCGATGTTCTCCATTTTTAGGAGTGCCTCAAGAGAGTGTATTTTGAGGTTTAGACTTCTAGCATTGAGTATTTAGATTTTCAATTCAGACACGCAATATTTACATCTTACTTAATAAACCCCAACAATGCTAATACTCCCAGCTAGTGTAAACTTGTAGGGAATCTGGAGCTCCCCAAGCATAAAGCAAGGCATATTTATCATAGTTTCTTTTTCCCAGATATGAAGAAACTACAACACTCATTAGAATCAAATTTATAGAGCTTAGGCCATCCATCTTCCTACATGCTGATGCCATAACAAGCTAAACTGGTAAAATTACTACATCATTATCCATCATTGGTTCAACATTATTTGAAACAATATATGGAGGACACTAGATGTATAACCAAAGCCAAGAGATAAGATTAGAAGGATGGGCAAACTGTGAAAGCTGTGGATCAGCAAATCCAGAGATCCAACACAAATTATCCCAATGTCCTACAGCATAGACATTACGACAGAAGCATCCAAGTTGTGCAACAAAATTGGGAAACCATTTTCCTAGGGGGAAGAAGATTGACTATGTTTATATATAAACCTCTTTAACATATTGTCCAGGCCCTTGAAACTGTAATCAATTCAGGTAGTGCTAATAAGGCAATGACACACAGTATCAACATGGAAGCACCTGCTCTCAACATCTTTAAAGAACTGGAGCAAATTCTTATTACACTACTCCATGTGGCAATCTTGGATCACTTCCATCACCCTACAGCTCACCAGACAATATGCAAAACCACACCAGTATCATCCAGCTGTGTCTCTATAACAAGTCTGTGGAAGCAAGTTTTGAGATATTACACTGGAGTATTTATTTATTTTTTTTATATGGATTAATGTTTCTTCCCCATTTTATGCTGACGTAATACTAATGTCTTTATTAATCTTATGAACTAGTAGTGTCCCTTTTTACTATGTTAACAGATGTTACTCATTTATGTAATTGCTGTTGGTTTAAGTAGTTCATAGGTTCATAGGTTAGTACTAGGCTAACTGCCCTTGCAAGCCACTGTAAGCCTAGCCAATTATCCCTTGTGAGACTCAAACCCTGCACCTTGGGTATGTAAGGCAAACACCTTAACCATTAGACCACCCTCCCAATGTTGTGTTTCTAATTCACAATGTTTAAAAAAGTATTCAGTAGAGAGTCAATTACCCAAACTAATTGGGACCTAGGGTAGTTTGGATAATCAAACTGTTCAGATAATAAAATGTACATTGAACCGGTTAAAATACTTTAAAAATCTTGTTTTTTTTCTGCATACAGGGAATACACTTTTCAATCAATCAGCGATCCCAGTGAACAATAAAGAATATTTTTCACACGCGAGCAGGCTACAAGCTCAAAAAATATGCACAACCAAATACATATAATGTTTACATATTCAGACTTTATGATTTTTCTTACACAAAAACCTTGGAAGACTGTGTCTTGATAATTGATGTTTTGGATAATCGACATTCAGATAATCGACTCTACTATATGTCTAAAAAATATTCCATCCATTTGGCTACATGTTCACTTCCAACTAATTTAAATAAAAGTGATCTTTATGAACAGAGATTAGAACACACGTTATCTAAATTGAATGAAGCATTGTCTTAATTAAAAGTTTTAGAAGTAAGTGTTCATGAAAGAAATGAATCAGGAAGACCAAAGCAAAAGTATCAGATGTTATTTAGTAATATAGAAACCAACATTATTTTTAACCAATTAATTACGAAAGTATAATTTCTCCCCATCTTAAATTGGCACTCCTGCCACATGCATTCTATGTCTCCAATTGTATAGTTACGCATCTACTGCTCATTGTATTATCTTCAGTATACTCTTGTTAACACTGGTCTTATTTTCCAGATTACTGAAGCAGCTATTCACGACACGTTCCTCAGCACACAAGGACATGATGTCAAGCAAGCCATTTACACCAAATATAGTTATACAAAAAAGAACGAATATTTCACACATCACTGGTTCAAAAGAAGAAAGAGAAACAAAGTAATACATAATAACCAACATATGACTCAGACAGCAGAACAAAACATTTCTAGGGCCTCATTTTATGAGTTCAGTGCATTCAGTGCTCTTGAGTTCTTTCAGAATGTTACTTTAGTTAAGGAAAATCTGCATAACACCTGAAAACAGTGGTTTAAAAACATGACTCACACTTTAATAATGTGCTCTTAACCTTATTCTAGCTAACAGCATAGATGAGTAGGTAAATTCATGGAATAAATATAATATTTTTTATGTAATGCAACACTGCTAAACGAGATGAATTAAAGAAAAGAACAATAGTTATAAACACAATATAAATATATATGTATTTCTGTCTATCTATCTATCTATCTATCTATCTATCTATCTATATGTAACAGGAGCAAAGTAAAAAAAGTTAAGCCAAAATTTCAAACTTTAAAATCAGTATGTCTAAAAGGAAACAGTCCATGGAGGAGAAAAAAAAATGAAAATATTCCCATCTGTAGTGAAGAAACCTTTTTCCTTCCTAGACTTATACCTAAAGTACAACAGAAATATTTTGACTACTTAGTAGAAGTAGCCTTCAATGTCTCTGGTCCTCTTAATATTTAATAGAACTAATTTTCAGTAGCCATACGAATCACTTCCTACACCAACACAAATGCACATTTGCATGCTCACATCCACACATGTTCAAAAGTGTGTGCGCATTCCAGGTGCCACCTGTGGTCAAGAATCCCTTGCCACCAAACATCCATGCATAGACACACACACACACACACACACACACACACACACACACACACACACACACACACACACACACACACACACACACACACACACTCATATACATATACATAGAACTTAAATATCACTTGTGGTCCAGACCTCCCTGCCACACACACCTTCATGCACTTCTACATAAACACACACACACACACACACACACACACACACACACACACACACACACACACACACACACACACACACACATGCACATACATGCACACAAAGACATATACATGCACTTACAATCCATATCACTGGTAGAAAAAAAATCATTAACTCTTTCCAGTAATCTTCTTTAACCAATATGTCTCCCTGCTTTGCCAATTTACCCAGAGAGTACATCTGTTCTTGATCTACTCCTGAATGCATGTGCATATGTGCATATCTGGTTACATTTCACACAATGCAATGCAGTCCAGACAGCACTCATATCATATATGAATATTAATACTCTAAACGTAAATCCCTCCATATCTAAAGTACATACCATTCTACCAACAGCTTATAAATCTGATTTACTAATAACCATCTTTAATCTCAGAAGCCTCATAAATAAAATTACTGAATTTCATGCTATCTTGGCCACCTACTCTCCTGACATTGCAGTATTAACAGAGACCTGGTTAAAACCTTACATCAAAGACCCCGAAATTGCTCCCAAAAGTTATAATATAATAAGACAAGATAGACTAAACAAAAGAGGTGGAGGTGTTGCTGTTATGTTTAAAGACTCTCTAAAAGTAGAAAAAGTAAACTGTATATCTCCTGACATCCCCAATGCAGAAGTACTCAATACAAAGCTCCAAATAAATCCTCACAAAGCCATAATTATCTTTGCTGTTTACCTGTCCCCTGGAAAAAGAAGTTATGTTTTACCATAATGTTCCATCTGTATTGTTGATCCTCGTTCAATCATTATGTATGGGTATCGATTCTGACCTCGGAACCGAGCCGGCCATCTTCCAAGCTTGTGTCAGCTACAAACTCTCGAGCTGAAACTCTTACCCAGAATTCCCCTCTCCCTGTTACCTCAGATTAAGTTTGCAAGTCAAAAGAAGGTAGAGGCTACCTCTGGTCAAATGACCTAAAAGAACCGGATGGTGACATCCACTAGAAGCCACAGGAGGGGGAAGGAGGGAGGTTCGTAATGACTGAACGAGGATCAACAATACAGATGGAACGTTATGGTAAGACATAACTTTTTTATCTGATTTTGTTAACTCTTGTTCATTCCTTACATATGGGACAGAGTTCCCAGCTACCTCTATTCTTGGGAGGCTCTCACGGAAGGACATTCCTGAGCACCGCAGAACCAAAAGATGCTCTTCCCTGGAAGCCAAATCCAATTTGTAATGATTGATGAAAGTATGAGGCGTAGCCTAAGTTGCAGCTGCACAGATATCATGTAAAGAAGCTCTGGCATGGAGGGCAGCAGAAGTTGCCACTGACCTTGTTGTATGAGCCTCGATGGTAGTTGGCAATGGAATATTACATTGTGTATAAATGAAGGTTACAAGGTCTTTCAACCATCTAGCCAATGTGACCTTAGCAACAGCACATCCTAATCTAGGTCCAGAATAGGCCAAAAATAACTGGTCTGATTTACGAGAGGCCTTAGTCCTATTCGAGTAGAAGCAAATTTGCCTGTGAATATCTAGGGTATGTAGGCAATACTCTCCTTTGTTTGAATGATTGGGGAAGAAAACTAGCAATTCAACGGTTTGATTAATGGACATTTCAGAGATCACTTTTGGCAAAAAGGAAGGATTACTTCTCAAATGGCTGTGAAACACCAAATTACGTACACAACAGCTGACATCCTGGGTCGTAGCAAAACTCTCCTGCCACAAAGGCAACTGTGGCTCCTTAGTGAGGTCCTTAAAGGGAACCGTAGAGGGGGAAGACTGTGCTATATCAAGGGGCTTCAAAGGCAATGAAGGAGGAGAATAAGTAGGGGTCTTTGGTGAAGGGTGATCACCTCCCGAGGAAGGATTCTCAAAGATACTCTATCTCTATGAAAAATCAAGTATGGACTCTTAATGCATAAGGCTTGAAGCTCAGAGATATGTCTGGCAGAAGTAATGGCGACCAAAAACAAGGTTTTCCATGACAAATATATGAGGTCGCAAGAAGAAGCTGGTTTGAAAAGTGGCATTGTCAGAGCTTGTAGAAATAATGACAGCTCCCATGGTTGAATAGATTCTCTAAAAGGGGGCTTCAGATGATTCACACCTTTTCTGAAGGTCTTGCATAATTTGTGTGACATAAGAGAGGAGTCTTGGACACCCTCATGGAAATTGGATATTGCAGCCAAATTAACTCTAATGGTAGAGGCCGATAGACCTGATTGGAATAGATCAGCTAGATACTCTAGTACTATCGACACTGGTGCTGAAAAAGGATCTACTTGCTTTTCTTTCAGCCGACAGGTAAATCTTTTCCACTTGCTTAGATAAGTAATTTTAGTGGAAGACTTATGAGATGCAATAAGAATGTCCCGTACTGGTAAAGAAAGATCATTCTGCCTGGCAATCAAGGGAATTGGAGGAACCAAGCTGTGAGCTTCAGGCTGTCCAAGTCGGGATGAATCAGATTCTGCAGATGGGAGATCAACCCCGGGGTTGGATGGAGAATCCATGGTTGATCTAGCAGGTGAGGCCAAAGGAAGGGGAACCAAATCTGATGAGGCCAATATGGTGCTATGAGGATCACCTTGCTCTTCAACCGATGGGCTTTCTTCAGAAACTGGGGAATGAGACGAAGAGGTGGAAATACATAAAGAAGACCCAATGGCCAATCGTGGACTAGAGCGTCCCTGGGTGACTGTCTCAGAGGGGGAATCAGGGCGAAGTAGTTGCTGCATTTGTAGTTGGTCGGGGATGCAAAGAGGTCGCAACAAGGATGACCCCAGTGGTGGAAGATCTCCGCCGCTATCAAGGGATTCAAGGACCACTCATGAAGTTGTAGAATGCACCTGCTGAGTTTGTCTGCTATCACATTGGAACTCCCGGGAATGTGTGTTGCTAGAAGAAAATGGTTGGTAGCCGTCACCCATTGCCATATCCTCATGGCCTCTCAACAAAGGGGGTAAGATTTGGTTCCACCCTGTTTGTTGATGTGCCAAACCACTGCCATGTTGTCTGAATGTATCGCAAGAGTCCCAGATGGCAGCAGGGGATAGATCGCTTGCAATGCCAGAAGCACCGCCCTCAGCCCTAAAACATTTATATGCAGTTGAGCCTCCAATTCGGACCAAGTGCCTTGGACTGTCTGACCCTGACATAGTCCCCCACCCCATCAGTCAGGCGTCCGTGGTCACTGTAGCCTTGGGCTGCTGGGGGGAGAAGGGGTGAGACCATTGTGATGGGTTGTGGGTCATCCACCAATTTAAATCCTGTTTGCACCTGTGAGTTACTTGAATCTTGGCTGAAAGAGAATGCTGAAAAGGATGCCATTGGGTGAGCAGTAGCCACTGTAGAAGCCTCATGTGAAACCTGGACAGGGGGATAATGGTGATGGAGGCTGCCATGGAACACAACAGCTGTAGGACAGAGTGAGCTGTGGATTTCTCCCTTGAAAGGATTGGGATCAGTTGTTGCTTTATCCTTAGAATTCTGTGCTGTGGAATGGATGCTCTGCAATCCTTTGTATCCAATATGACCCTTATGAATTCTGTGGACTGAGATGGGGTGAGATTGGATTTTTGCCAATTTATGGTTATGCCTAGCCTTTCTGCAGCGAGGAGAGAGTAGGAAAGGGCTTCTTCTAATAGATGGCTGGTGGGCGCAGAGATGAGCCAGTTGTCTAGGTATGGAAACACCTGGAATCCTTGTAGTCGCAAGTGAGCTGTGATGACTGCCATGCACTTTGTGAACACTCTGGGGGCTGTAGAGAGTCCACGGGGCAGTATTCTGAACTGGTAGTGACTGGCTCCCACACGGAAGTGCAGAAATCTTCTTGATGGCCTGTAAACTTTTATGTGGTAGTATGCATCTTGAGGTTCTATCGAGCACATCCAATTGTCTTTTTCCAAAAGCGGGAGGATAGACTGTATTGTGACCATCCGGAATTCTGTACTCTTACAAACTTGTTCAATTTACTGAGATCCAAAATTGGTCTCTAGTTCCCGGTTTTCTTTGGCACCAAAAATAGTCTTGAGTAGAATCCGGATCCTATCTCGTCTGGAGAGACTATTTGGATGACTCTTTTTCTTAGCAGTTTTGAAATCTCTAATGCTGCTTCTTCCCTTTGACTGGGTGGAACATCAGGTAAGTTTGTCAGGGAAGAGGGACAAAGGTCGAATGGAATATGATAACCTCTGGTTATTATCCTTTGTACCCAAGAATCGGTGGTGATGGTTAGCCAGGCAAAAGGGTACAAAGAGAAACAACCCCCAGCCACTTCCAGAGGAAAGCAGTTGGGCCACAATTTAGGAGCACTGGTAGGATTGGCCAGGGAAAGAGACCCTGGAACCCTGGTTACACAGACCCCCTCTGCCCCAAAAAGGGCGTCTTCCCTGTGAGTTTCCTCCTCTGCCTCTAGGGGAGAACACGGCCTGTGTGTCATGGAAAGGACCCTGAGACTTTTTGTACCATATCTTCCCACTCTTCTGGTTTCTAGAGAAAGCCTGTTGAGGGGAAGAATAATGGACACCCACGGCAGAAAGGGTCTTACCATCCTGTCCACATCTGGCCAGTGTGCTTTTAACCTTGGGTCCAAACAATGAAGAGGCTTTGATGGGAGCATTGAGAAAGGAAGCCTTGAAGAGGTCCATGAAATTACACAAGCGCATCCAGGCGTGTCATCTCAGAGCAATGCCTGAACTCGCCGTTCTAGCTGCTCCTTCTGATGCGTGAGATATCAGGCACATGGAAGAGTTAGATATCGATTCGATGGTGGATAGCTGAGAGGCCATTTTTGTCACGGACCTCATCAGACACAGCTCCAGAAAAAGTTTCAGAGAGCTCAGAAATTAAATCTCTTTGAAGCCTGGTAAAGTGTGCCATATAGTTCAGGGACCTGATTGCAAAGGTCGCTGATGCAAAAGTATGCTTCCCTATTCTGACCAGAGCCCGGGACTCTTTGTTGGGTGGATGGACAGTCTGGCTTTTTTCTTCTGCCAAGTCCTTTTTAGTTGCATCCGCCACCACCAAAGCATTTACAGGAAGACCTTTGGACCAATGGGGATCAGTAGCAGGAGGGGACAAAAATGTATCTAACCTCCGGGGAATGGTCTCAGTGGTGTCAGGAGCCTTCTATGTATGCTGCACGATGAGCCGGACCAGTTCGTCGGCAGGTGGAGTAACCCAGGAGGTAGGGGCTGGGAGCAAAAGGCCTGCAGGAACACAGACTCTTCAGAGGTTGGGTTTGAGGGCTGCCAGTCACCTCTCTGTTTAAGAATTTCAAGAATATCACCAAAGGATACCTCAGAAGATGAGCGAAGGGACCCTTTCCCATCATCAATGTCTGTGTCTTCAGTAAGAGACTCTTCTGTGGAGTCCATGTGCTTCCTCTTTCACTAGCTCTTTTGATGAACTTCCTCACAGGGAGAAGCTGGGGAAGACAGTGCAAATGTGGTCTCCTGTGGGAGTATATCCTGAGGCTCTTGCACCCGGTGTCTGCTAGGAGCGACTTGTGTACATTGCGGTCCAGAGGAAAGGGGTGGAGTGATAGCACAGGATCACCAACCAATGCCAGAGCCTTCTCCATTAGCTGGAAGGCCGGTCCACCTGAAGAGGGGTGAGTGCCCAGGGCAGGGGTCACCCCTCTCCTAAGTGGCTCAGCCTGCAGACTCGGAGTCCCAGGATGTGAAACACCAAATTACGTATGCCACAGCTGACATCCTGGGTCGTAGCAAACCTCTCCTGCCACAAAGGCAACTGCGGCTCCTTAGTGAGGTCCATAAAGGGAACCGTAGAGGGGGAAGACTGTGCTATATCAAGGGGCTTCAAAGGCAATGAAGGAGGAGAATAAGTAGGGGTCTTTGGTAAAGGGTGATCACCTCCCGAGGAAGGATTGGTTCTGGGGGGATACCTCTGGCCAAAAGCACTTGATCCACAAGATGCAACACATCATGTTCAGAGAGGCTTCTAGTGGATTTCACGGACATGGCTGAGGGGGAGTCAGGTCTATCCAAAGATGGAGCAAAGCTCGGTGCCCACCTCGGAGGTCTGCACTGAAAACAATGGGGGCTGTAAAGGACTGAACTACAGGTGTCTGCACCAGGGAAATCATCGGTGCCAAAGTCATGGTCTGCACCGACGATAAGGTCGATACCGAAGTGGTTGTCGGTACTAAGGCTAGAACCGAAAACATCAGTGCTAATAACTGAATGGTCGGTGCTGAGAGGGTAGTTGGTGCCGGGTAAGTTGTCAGAGCTGAAAAAGTTAATGGGCGTCAAAAAATCCATCGACATCGTAACAGTCTGCATCGACTGGACAGTCAGTGCTGGTAAAGAAGTCTGAACCGAAGAGCTCCTCGATACCAATACAGTAAAGGACACACTAGTTGGTGCCGAAGTCACAGATGGCACCAATGGCCTCGGTGCCGAAAGTCTAGGTACCAAAAGCGCTGGAGCCGAAGAAGTCAAATCCGAACTGGAAAGCTTAGCTTTCTTGGGTCTCGGTTCCTGGGGTTCCCCAGCAGGGGACAAAGGAAGAAACTTGGCCTTCATATGTTCGTCACTCTTTTTCGTATAGGATCTTGGATAGGTTGAAGCATCCAACCCAGAAATAACCTCTGAAAAAGGAGATTTAAGTAGCTCATTCAATATTAATTTATTTTTTTCTCTCAATCAACGTCCTGTTAGAGAAATTCTTACAAATCCCACAGGGCGGGTCAACTGTTAATTGAGGCACACCCAAGCAATAGACACACAGGGAATGTGCATCTGAAGTAGGTAATGTATGGCCACAATCTAAACATCTTTTAAATCCTGGACTACCTTTTTTATCTGCCATGTTAGAAAGAAAGAAGGAAACCCAGAAAAAATACCAGCAATGGTACAAGAATTACCCGAAGGTAAGAAGGAAAGAGGGTTTACCAATGATGGTAAAAAAGAAATTACCTCACAATAAAGGGGAGGAAAGGAATTGAAAAGATTCAAGAAAGGATAGTCGCTAAATGTGATAAGGTAAGAGAAAACTATCTAATAACTTTTCTGTGAGAAAAGGTTATTTTAGAATTTAGTATGAAGAAAAATATTCTACTTAGCTCAAGAGAAGTAGCTTGACACGAATGAATGGCGATGTGGCAAACAGAATCTTGGGTAACAGGGAATGGGGAATTCTGGGTAAGAGTTTTAGCTCAAGAGTTTGTAGCAGATGCGAGCTTGGAAGATGGCCGGCTTGGTTCTGATGTCGGAACCGATACCCACACGTGAGGAATGAACGAGGATTAACAATATCAGATCAATGCATTTTTGTTTGGCTATTCCAGGTTATGTCACAGAGAACAAATAGTGTATCACCTATTTTTTTATTTTCAATTATATTTTGTCATTTTACATATTGTCAATTTAGTGTTTTGACACTATCCAATAAATATATGTATACACATACACACACACACACCCACGCTCGCACACACACACGTGTACATGTACACACACACACACACACACACATTTTATATATATATATATATATATATATATATATATATATATATATATATATATATAGGATCTATATTACATTAACGAAAACTCAAAATCTTGAACTCTTGGATGAGCGAAAATGCAGGTAATCGAAATCGCTATTGTGGGGGGCTGTGCCCACCCCACCCCCCCTTAAAAATATATTCCAACTCCGAGATTGCACTACAGTGAGGAAAGTGCAAATTTTCCGATCTTTTTTTTTTTTTTTTGCTCAAATTTTTTATTTGATTTTCCACTAGCAATTTAGAAAACAGAATAAATTACAATTTGATGACAAATAATCATAAACTATGTACAAAATTTACAAAGGCCTCAGGCAGAAGAAATGGAAATAGCAAAAAATGTAAACAATAAAAGAGGTTATACAATATTCAAATAGTTCTTGCTTCTATATTGATCAATTAGAAGGAGTTCTGACTGGATTTATTGTCTTAATAAGTGAGAAAACCTTTTCCCAAGGATTATTAATCCATTTTCTAGGATAAATTTTTAATTCTTTTACTTTTTTTTTCCAGTAGAGTCATGAAGTCTTCAACAGTTGGAATGGAGGATGACATCCATCTTCTTGTGATGCATTTTTTGGCTATTGCCAAAATTGTCCAAAGAAGATATTTATTTTTATATTTTTAAAAATAAATATCTTCTTTGAAAAAAAAAAATCTGATCTTCACTGTACCACGATCTCATAATATCAATTTCAATTACCTGCGTTTTCGCTCATTCGTGCGTTCGAGATTCTGATTTTGTGTCATTCTGATAGGAACAGAAAGTGTGATTTAGGATAAAAAAACTTTAATTAACTTTAATTTAATTTTATTATATATTAAATTTTATGGTTAACCATTTGAAATGTTGGGACTCGCTGAACTGAGTCCCGAAATAAGGGTACTGAGTCACTGAAAAAAGCAGATTTATATATACCAAGTACGAGATGGCTGTTTCCTAGAATATTCACTTCTCTCCATGGTATGATGATCCTAGAGTTGGCATATATAACTTATGGCTGTCTGGGGGCTTACTCCCCACATCATGGGTTGCAAGCGGGACTTCACACTGCAAAAAAGACTCTTTAAGGAGAAGAGTTTATTTGTGGTGTATGAGCACTCAGCTGTTTTAATAGAGACATTTTAACAGGGAGCCCACTTTATGTTATACATTATACTGCCTAGCACACTGTTTTCTTTATTTGTTTATGTACTTATTTATTTTTGGGGGAGTTTCTAAACAAGTATCAAAGTAATTTTGTTTGTCTGTGTTAGAAGTAATAATGCATTTGATGTGACTTCTCTCCAGGTCACTGAGTATACATTCCCTGTCTGTTAGCTGTCCAGGTCACAAAACACCAAAAATCAAAAGGACTGTTTGCCATTATAAAATAAATCCAGTATCATTCCTATGTGTGCAAGCAGATTTTTCCTTTGTTTTAGGAGATTTCCCCCATGCTCATGTTTATGCAACAATGAAATTCCTAAACAAATGTAGGGGGTATGATGTCTGCCACCCTCTTTGGACAGTATAGGGACTTACACCCCGTGCAAAATCTTAGTCTGAATGCTTGCCCTTATATATCTCAGGCATGTGTGTTTGCTGATATGGTTAATTAATCACCTTTTTTCTATTTGAGGTTTCTTAATGGAAATGATTGACTGACTTGTAGATAGATCTTAATTCATTCCTTTTTCCAAAACTATAATCTATCAAGTGCAGTGTATCTTTTCATAAGTCTATGGAGGATATGCTCCATGAAACTGACAATCTTTTACTAATAAGTCACTCTAGTACAGAGAGCAAGAGATGTATCTACACCAAGAATCATGAAGCCATGCTCTCTTGCACACAAAACATTAACACTGAAGAGGTTGTCAACCCACCACTACTCATGCACATAGTACCACTACTCACACATATAGTACACATCAAACACAAAATTCAACATATGCAGTTCTCTCAAAAAAACTTATCTAAACACCAGAGACCTCCAAAATACAAGACTGCAACAATTAACACAGTTCCCAAATAATCCATGATATATAGTAACACCAGTGTCTTATCTACCAAGCCCATAATGCACGGATATCCCACTCACCAGATTAGACAAGGAGAAAGTCACAGTCAGCTGCCTGTCTGGTGCCAGGATTCATCAGATCATGCATGCACGTTTCTCAGCAACAAGTACCATTGTGACTCTGTCATAGTTCATGTTTCATATTGGAGTGAACAACTTGAGATGTACCTCACTGGACTATATGAAGAGAGACATGACTGAGCTCTCTGATTATGTGTCCCAGGCAGGTATGTCACTAGCCTTGAGCAGCATACTACCGTCACATAGAATGATACCACAATATAAACAAAAATGATTGATTTCAATAATTGTCTTAGTTTTTGCTGTCTTTCAAAGGGGAAACAGTTTCTGTCAGCCTGGGAAGCCATGGTTGGCAAACCTCACTGCTTTGCCAGAGATGGTTTGCACCTGGCATCACTAAGCTTTTAGCTGCTGGCAAAGGTATTTGCCTCCTTCATAGTGGCTTTTTTAGGCAAAGTCTTAAAAACAAACTTACAACGTGAAATTTGCCAATCATCATAAAATAAGGGTCATGCTGCTAAATGCTAGGAGCTTAAACCAAAAACTGCATACCCTGGAAACACTTCTATCACTGGAAGATGTGTAGATGTCTGTGCAGTCACAGAAACCTGGTTCAAGTGCTCAGAAGGTAGTCCAGCCTTTCATGGCTACAATGCCCTCCATACCTTCAGACCGCAAAATGAATGTGTGAGAACCAAAGGAGATGGTATTTCTATATATATTAGAGATAAATTCATCTCCCATCCAGTTAGCCTGGACAACTCCATGGAGTTACTCCAAGTACAGGTTACTGTGAGTAAGACCCCCCATGCAAGTCATAGCCAGTTATAGATCCCCCTCCATGAGTCATGAAGTGCAGAAAGCCTACTTGACCAAATTGGAGTCAATCCAAATATTCCCAAACACTCTGGTTATGGGGGATTTCAATTATCCCTCCATTAAATGGGAAACCTATTGTGGGGCTCACTCACTAGTGGAAAAGTTCCTTGACTTTCTTAACTCAAATGTCCAGGAAGAAATCGTTCATACCCCGACAAGAGGAACAAACATACTAGATCTGATCCTCACTAACATGTCAAACAGATGCACTGCCATAATTTCCGGACCCTCATTAGTTAAATCTGACCACCAGTCAGTCAGCTTCAAGCTAGCACTAACACTAGAAATCACAAAGGACAAAATCAGATTAAAAAACGTTACCATGGCAAACGATACCCTCCTAAATGAACTTATAAATGCATTCCAAGCCCCACCCCCAACTGGAAGTGGTAACTACACCAAAGCTTACACTAAAGCCCTGAGCAATCACTTGCATTAGTGTATAGACGTGGCTGTACCAGAAATAATCAAAGCCAGAGCCCCAAGTAAAAACAAGTTGCCGTGGTGGACATGCAACATCAACAAATTTTACAATAAATGCAAAAAGTTGCTGTCCAAGAAAACAAAGGTGAGACCAGGCTCCAAACAATGGAAAAGCACCCTCCTCAGCCTCAACAGGGAAATAAAGACAAAATATCATATCCTCTAAGGGCACCTTTGAGAAAAACCTAGCAAGCACAGCCAAGGATAACCATAAGACCTTTTCAGATACATACATAGCCTAAAATGTAGGACCCAAGCATGTGCAGAACTAGTGACTAACAATATCATGCAGACTGACCCCACAGAGATAGAAAACCTGCTAGCAGATAGGTTTGTTGAAAATGTCACTCCCTTATCCCCTCCAAAATTATCACAGACCTTCCCACAAACGTCCCCTCTGCCCTACATATCTGAAGAGCAGGTCATTAAAGCCTTGTCCAAGGCAAAACACAGCCTCTATGGGACAAGATGACATCTCATGGCTAAAACATGAACTAGCATCACCACTAAGCTTTTCAATCATAGCCTGACCACAGGCTTTGTTCCTGCGCAATGGAGAACAGCAACAGTTGGTGGCCTAGTAACAGACCAGGGAAATTACAGACCCATAAGCTTGACCAGTTTAAAAAAAACACAGCCTCTATGGGACCAGACAGCATCCCAGACTGTCTTCTAAACAGGCTAAAACATGATCTAGCATCACCATTAAAAAGACTTATCAGTCAACGTCTAACCACAGGCTTTGTTCCTGCAGAATGGAGAACAGCAACAGTTATTCTCCTTCACAAAGGTGGCGTAGCAACAGACCCAGGGAATTATAGACACATAAGCCTGACCAGCCTCATCTGTAAGGCCATGGAATGTATCATTGTGGACCTTATAACTAAAGACATAGGCGACCTTCAGACACTGGACTGAGTCCAATTTGGCTTTGTCAAGGGCAGGTCCTGCTTGTTAAATCTGGTAGATCTCTTCGAACATGTGACCAGGACATTGATGAGGGCAAATCTGTGCACATGGCATACCTTTACTTAGCAAAGACTTTTAACACAGTCCCAAACTCAGGGCACAGGAAAATAATTTTCTTGGGTGGCAAAAGCCAGGAAACCTTTTTGGCTAGGGTTATATAGGCCCCAGGGCTGATAGCCTAGTACCTACCTATGAACCTATGAACTTATGAACTTAACCAACTGAATGTAAATCCCTTTGTTGTAAGATGAGTTGCCAACTGGCTCACAGACCAGAAACACACTATCAAAGTGGGTGACTCCTGATCATCAGGCAGACCTGTCACCAGTGGGGTGCCACAAGGGTCAGTGCTGGGCTCCCTACAGTTTGGTATATACTTCTCAGAAGTTCAAGCCAAAACTAAGGGGTTGTCACTGACCAAGTCTGTGGATGTCTGCAAACTGAGTGCAATTATTGAATCCCCAATTGATGTCAGTATACTCCAGGATGGTCTCAAACAGACCAACAACTTGTGTCTTAGTCACAGTCTCAAAGTGACTGCAAATAAATGTATCATCATTCCCTTCAGCAAAAACAGTGTCTCTTCACACTATCAAATCAGCAACAATAAGCTAAGTACCCACAAAGTGGTACGGGATGTGGGATCACAAGTAGACTGTGACCTTAACTTTGTGTCTTCTGTAATAAGGAAGGCTTTCTACATAGCACAATTGATTAGTAAAGCCATAATCTTGAGAGCAAAGGAGGTTATAACCCCTCTGTACTTGGCACTAATTTAGCCCGTAATTGAGTATAATGCCTCATTCGACATGTACCGTACAAAGCACCTACAGCACTTGGAGAGAACTCAGAGGTTTCTAACAAAGAAGATCAACGGACTCCAGGACATGCCATACACAGATCAAATAAAGTCCCTGTCACTATATACTATATTATATAGACTTCTTAGGGGAGACGTATCCCTGGCTTACAGAGCAACCTCAGACCCAAACTTAATGAACTTGTTCCATATCCACAATTCAAATGGAACCAGGGGACCTAAATATGGTCTGAAAACATAAATAGGATATACTGGAGAGACAGATTTGTCTCCCAGCAACTGCCGTGTCTTTGGAATAGGCTGCCAATTCATGTGAAGCAGGGCACCTCTATGACACTGTTCAAAAGGAACCTGGACGAGTGGTTGGTGCACCATAAATTCTTACCAGGGATTGGGCCCACAACCCTCTTGGATAGGGGCAGTCATTACTAAATGCAATCCTGGGTATTGGCTAGCATATCTATGGTATTACATTGGGATGAAGCAGCTTGGCTTGAAATGACCTACTGGTCGATTGCCTAGTAAACTCCTATGATCTTATGAGGCTATGAAATCATAGCAGGAAAGGTCAGTTACATTTTCATTTTATTAAAGCTGTGCACCTGTGTGCGTGCGCGCGCGTGTGTGTGTGTGTGTGTGTGTGTGTGTGTGTGTGTGTGTGTGTGTGTGTGTGTGTGTGTGTGCGCGCGTCCATGCGTACTCTTCAATCAAAGCACTAAATTAACTGTGAGTTTGTCTTTTCTTTTCCTTTTGTCTCTAATGATGATGATTTCCTGTGCTGTTTTATTTATTTAACAAAGAAAGCCAAGATGCTATGTAACATATTTTAGTCACGATGCATTCTTGTTCTCCTTATACTATTTAGATGTGTGGTGCACTGCCTTGGTCTAAATCAAAATCCTACATTAAGAAAATCAGCTGAGATTAGAAAAGGAGAGAAATTATAGACGGTAATGGCAAAACACAGACAAGTTTATCACTTTAATCAAGAGCAGAAACCAGAACGCTTGGCACTAAACTGCAGTGCTTGATGTATTCAGTAATTTGTTATGAAGACTGTTCTATCTTTCTTTGGGAGAAGGCACCGGCAACTTAATTTAGGTAAGCAATACCTTAGAATAAATAAAACAAGTCTTTTGCTTTCTTAGTAAAAAAGCCATCGTACCATTATTCTTATAAACTGTCAGAATGACTACATTTATTTTATCACTTTGACACATGATAACTTAACTTCTTATCTGCAAATATAGAGGAACTTATAAATGTATAATAACCCAGGACAGAAAAGGAAAACAATATTGTGCCTAAAGCATCACTGCAGATAACCCAGTGGCCAAGTGGCATAAATCTGTTCACTGCTAAGAATTTATCTTGCATTTTCAAAATCTTTATGTCACAAAATCAAGATATGACAGCCATCACATACTAGCATAAATTATTATAATCTCCTTCCATTATAAGAAATGCAGCTTTCTACTTTCAGTTTACAGTTTTAGAGCAACATCATGCCTAATTCTCCTGGATATGTCTCAATTTTTCTGTTGATTTACTGTAACTGGTGAATCTGATTAACTGCAGAGCAAACAGGATGTGTTGCCAAAATTAAGAAATAAGGTACCCAAGGAAATACTAATGATAATTAAACATAAACACTCCTCAGCACGAACTCTTAGCATAAGAGGGCAGAAGACATAAAGAGAATTGATTGTCTGCACTTATGGTAGCACTGTTTATACAGCTGGTTTGTGACTAGGGAAGTGAGTAGCCAATTAACATTTCATTAAATCAAAACTTTTAATTATTTTGTATTTCATGAAGGCTTCCTGGTTGTGCAGAACTACTGTAGTTTCATTTTTAAGACTGCAGATCTAAGTGTCTTCTAAAACATGTCACAATTACTCCAAAGAAAAAAGACCTTGATCATTTCCACTCAGTGTTTAGTGGAAATATGCTTTGCTGTAACACATGACAGCTTTTACTCAGCTCTTAACCTGGATATTGTTAGTTAAATCAGCTGTTAAATGTGATTTATATAATATTCCGCATAGTTTGACTTTTTTGTAGAAGTGGACACCCAGTAGGTGTAGTCCTTAATGTGCAATTGTCACTGTCAGAGAGGATTGCATCTACTATATAGAATAAACTTTTTTTCTCCTTAAAAGTTGTAGAATATGAAGGTTTATAGCACTGTGTCAAAAGGTAGCACACTGCGTCTGTCACGGGTCAAGGCAGTGGAGAATAAAAACATTTAAGTAAACCTAACGGCACTGTTCTCGAAGCAGGTACAGCAGAACAAAAAGGGGCTAGAAACTGACAACAGAGGTTTGGAAGAATTTCTGTAAATGAAAAACCATGCGGTGTTCCAGAGTATATGGTTCTATTGGGTTGCAGGCTGCACCCTTAGTGCATACTATTGTGTAAATGAAATAGTCAGCATAAATTATGCTTGGAATTTTTGTGGGAAGAGGAGAACAGTGGAGGTGATATCAGTAAAATAAGAATGTAAATGTCCCAACGCAGCTTGCTGGAAATCAACATTTCAATTTTAGTTCATACAAATCTTTGGAAACAAAGTGTAGAAAATAGAAAAATGGAGCCTGGTACTGATAAATGTGGTGGAAACTGAAAGTAATACTCAGGATCAGGTAGAAAACCAATGCTTCTTCAAATGCTAAATCTCACTTTGGTAAGGAGAGCGCAATGATAGAAGGGGGAATAATCAGTGAGGTAGAAGGTGCAGTGAAACAGTAAAGGATATCTTGATATGAAGTTACAGGATATGTCTGAACACTCTTCTGGGAACCACAAATGTCAGACTGCTAATGATAGAATGTTGGAATGGATATTGATAGGAGTCCATGCAAGCTGGGAAAAACAGCCTTTAGACAATTTAAAAAAAAGTGACAAGGACATGCTGTGCTGAAAAGTATTCAAAATAGTTGCAATATATTTTATGAGTCATATTAGGTTATAAGATCCATGGTGGTGCAGCGGTAGCGTTGTTGCCTCACAGCAAGAGTTTCTCCCGTTCGATTCTCAGCTGGAGTATGGGGAGTGCCCTCTGTGTGGAGTCTGCATGTCCTCCCCGCAATTGGGTGGGCGTTCAAAAGACATGAGTAAATGGGCGTGCCTTCGTTGAAGGTTGGACATCGAACTGGCACCTCGGCGTTCGTGAAAATCTACTGCCAATCATTAGCGGACTGGAGTTCTGCTGTGGCGACCCCTAACTTGGAAAAGCCGAAAGACAAACAACAACAACATTAGGTTATAAGATACAAGATGACAATGCTAATGTTAGTAGGGCTAGTGCGACAGGGAAATGGATGTTCAAAATGCCTGTGGGTTTAGCCGCTTACAATTTGTTTCTGAGGAGGATTTAACTGTTGAGGCAGTTTTAAAGCAAAATAATAAATAAATAAATACATAAATACATAAATAAACAAACAGATAACATAAAAAGGTGCTTTAAGTCTTTCCTTGTGTATGTATCAAAACAGAAGAGGAAAAAAGAGAAAAGGCATCAGCTGAGGCTAATGACAGGAAATGTGATGAAGAAAAAGGCAAGTTAAAGATACAAGCTTTATGTCATGGAGAGGGTGAGTAACATAGTTAATAAACAGTGGTTCATAATACAAAGAATGAAGACAGAAAGAAGAAATGAAACAAAACCTGTTTCGTCAACAAAAGAGGCATTACAGAAAAGATAATAAATGATTTATGACCAGAATTAAGAAAACAGGATTCAAGAAGGCAGATGTAATGAAGGAATTTAGCTTCACAACAATAAAAGGAAAGGTACATGATAGATGTAGCATGGATTTTGTTAGCATTCGTCTACGAAGGGCCAAAAGCAGTGAAAACAAAGCTAAGGTCAAAGAATATCAACAAATGAATCGATTAATCCACAGGTCAGTAGCAGATATCAAAGTGAAGTAACAGATAGGAAGAGTGGTGGGGCAAAAATACTTTTATAAAAGTAAATGGCCAATGAAAAGAACTGGCCGATTAGGCATACACTACAACATGTCATGTCATGTCAGGAGATGCACATGGTCTGAAACATTACAATATACATGCAAATGAAGCATGCATGCATGAAAATAAGGGAAACATATGAGGATGCAAGGCTGCAGATTCTGTGGACCAGTCTTGGATATGTATTACACACTAAGACACAACTATGTGACAAGCATGGAAACATACTAGACTGAATTACTTATCAAAGCTAAATACTATTTAATACCATACAGAAATGAGAAAGATTCTTCACAATAGGCAAGATCTGGGGTACCACATGGTGATAAGGCAATGTTTCTTCAACTGAGCAGAAAGTCAAATGTTTCAGGATACTCTCCATGATCCCAGTCTAGTTCCACTTGTTTACAAATTGAACACATGGGAAAATATCATTCCAGTCATTTTATAGAAATGTCAGGGAGTGAAAATATATATACAGTGCTGTTAACACTGCCTTCCTGCTCAAATTTACGATCAGCGGTTAGGGACTATACAGAAATGTCTGCTATACGTCTTTCAGTTCTGAAACAGTTTGGCTATAAACAATGTTTTATTAGTCATATAATACTTAATTTGTCAACAACAAGATATCTGATGTTCAGCAGGAACAAATGATGTAATAACATGCATTTTGGGAAATATAAAATGCATATTCCTGTGCAGAAGAGTAATATATTGGCATACAGGCTTTGACCTCAAAAAAGCGTACCCAGGTGACAAAGATCTCTTGTATCTACCTGCTGTAAAGTGTCTCTGATTTCTTTCAAACAGGGAGTGAAATGACTTTAATCATTCATAAAAATATTATACTAAATGAAATGTCAAGAGAGTAAAATAGCAGAAGTATAGACAGTGATAGTTTCTATGTGGTGAAAAGGCAAAGAGCATACCCCATTTTAAAATATGTTATGTCAAGTTCTGTGAGCAAAAGAATGAGACACAACAAGCAGCGGTGTTTTCACATGACTTACTTCTACAAGTTTATTCCATCCTATTGGGCATTAATGGACTATAACAAAGTGCAGTACTTCCAAGTAATCTATTTTTCCAAAGTTATTTCATGCAATCAAAGCTGTAGGATGCTAAAATCATATAGGTAGACAATCACAAAAAACAATGTCTATTTCATAGCTAGAGCCCAGTGGCTACATGAGACCAAAGAAGCAGGCACAGGGTAAATTAAACAAGACCTCACAAGTCACTGTTAAGTACCTCTGAACAGAAGCTAAATGTCATACATAGCATAATAAAATGAATACCTGAGGCATGGGATGACTAAGGAATGATCTGTAAGATTTGGTAACATAATAAATAATTAAGAATACATTCTGCACTTTAGTAAGAAATAAGTTTGAGGGTGCTCAAACAGCTTAACAAGGGAGATGACTACAAGTGACTTTTCAGAATAGATAAAACTACTTGACTTCCAGCTGTAAAATAGACTGGACATAAATTATAACAAACATATGCATGGTAAATGGAACAACAGCTAAAAAACATGACAGCAATGCAAATCCTCTTGAAATATCAAATGCATTTACTTATTTATTTTGATTTGTCTTTGTTTACTGGGAGAGTGGACTGGTCCACAGACCCTTTTTACCCATAAGCCATATATGAAATCAAAACAATTAATGCATATAGATGGCATAAACTACATAAAATATATAGAAGTACAAAAACCACTAACAGTTACAGTGCAATGTAAATAAGCAAGTTAAACGGAAAATACAGTTACAGTGTGAAATATACAGATAACAGAGATGATGAAACAAGCTAGGTCCAATACAAAGAAGATTTACAAATTAGAAAGTGCACTTACACACCATATATAATGTTCTGCACTTTGCAGATAAACTTCTTTGTATTACAAATGAGCAAGTATAAGAACACTGCCATGTATATTGCATTAAACACAGCAAATTAACTGAACAAATACTTGCATATACTGCAGATATAAAACATTCCTTTTGTGGGCCATTACAATACTAGATTGCAAAAAATAATCTACAGTATTAATAATGAGAGGTAGACATTATACGATCTATATGGGTATAATAAGGAGCGGTAGACATTATACAATCTATATGGGTATAATAAGGAGAGGTAGACATTATACGATCTATATGGGTATAATAAGGAGTGGTAGACATTATACAATCTATATGGGTATAATAAGGAGAGGCAGACATTATACGATCTATATGGGTATAATAAGGAGAGATAGACATTATATGATCTATATGGGTATGTAATGAAAAACAAGTGGGAGGGGTTACATGCTAAGAAACATATAAGGGAGAACAGATCATTAGGGCAGCTGTTTAACAGACAGATAAAAAACTTTATATACTTGTTTATGCTGCAGTTGCTCATTATTGTGTCGATTTCAAGCAGCCAGCAGGCCTTATTCATAGATTCACAAGTGATTACCAGGCTAACTGTCCCAGGAGTGCTTTGCTTTCCAAATGTATTTGACAAGTTTTGATAACCTAGTGTTATTTTAAGGGGTATATGTAGAATGCATCTGTCTATTAGAGACACAGATGCAAGACCAGGGATACATTTCCAATTTCTCATCTATTTATCTAAATTACACTTTAATTGGGTTAGGGAAGTGCTCTGCTTTAGTTGGAGAGAAGGGGTAATCTCTCACATGCATACATGTACCTCTAACACGTCTTAATTATGTAGCAGATGAGGTTTGGGTCCTTAGATCAGGTAATTCTGATGCTATTTGTTATCTGGATGTGCAACATATTCATCAAAGAGAGATCAGACTGTGCTTTGTAGGCTAGGCATAGATCACCTGCCAGCAATCTGTAGGAGACCAAATATAGGGACAGGGCTTTGATGTGGTCTATGTATGAAATGTTTTTAGACCTTGTATTTTTTTTGCGAGGAACTTCTGTTGATTGTTGCATATGCCTGGTCAGGTACACACCAAAGTGGGAGTCAATATTTGGTTTAATAAGAGCTGAGTACAGTCAAACAATGACATTCTTTGACCTAGATGCCATACCCATGGTTACAAGTTACACAATGCAGAATGATTTCCTTACTACCATAGACACATGATCATCAAAGGCCAGGTTACTGTCAATATGTGTACCCAAATATTTGACTGCTGCATCTACTCTTAGTGGTGCATTTTCAAAGTGGTAGTTTCCAGAAATGGCCATATTCCCAAAGTATACTATTACATGTTTCTTGACATTGATTTTAGACTGTGGCATCTGTTATTAGTCTGTGTCAGGGCTTCTTGGAGGGTATTTGTGTCATTTGGGGATTCTATAACTTTTCCTACTTTGCAATTGCCTGCAAACCAGGTCAGCCAGTGCCCTTGACATTGGTCTTTACTTCAGAAAAGTGAATGCCAAAAAGGAGAGGCACCAGCTCTGAGCCTTTAGGGATTCTGCTAGTGATTGGCCTATTTGTGGAGCTAGACTCCTTTACCCTAATTTATTCAGTCTTATCTGTGATCCATCTGTGACCTGGGTTTATTGCTAATTTTGTGGGTAACAATTTGAAATGTTGTGATCCACTAGAGCAACTCCCAAAATCCAGAGACAGAATGTCCAAAAGCTGGGACTTCCATATGTCAAGTTTGAGATGCCATTTCTCACAATATTCCTTTTTGTCTGAGATGTGGTTATCTTGGAGTTGGTGTACATAAGTTGGGGTATGGGTAAAGAAGTTTTAAGGAAAAGAGCAATTTTCAAGTCTTGCTCTTGTTTTTGGTCTTTTTTTTTAACTTTTGGCACTTGACATGAGTGCCAATATTTTACCAGTTTTGCGAGACTATGTACAATACCTCCAAGTCAAGGTAGCAGTATGCATTCTACCCTTATCCATTGCTTGGTGACCTTCTTGAAGAAGTCCACAACTTTGAGTAGGCATGACCTGCACTCAACAAAACCAAACTGTACATATTTATATATAAATATATAGATACTTAGATAGATAGATAGATAGATAGATAGATAGATAGATAGATAGATAGATAGATAGATATAGACCTAAGGCAGCTAGTTGAATGACCATCTATGTCAAGAATGAAAATATCATTTTTCTTACTTTGAAACACTTAACATGTTCTACAAAATCTCCATGCTCCAGGGGTTACCCTGCAGAGCAGTAAAACAAATGCAAGTGTGAACTCCTGCATGCCCTACTAATTTTATATGCTAACAGCCAGATCTCACAATCACCAGGGAATTAGTACAGGGAAAATGTCACCAAATAGATACCATCACTTTTAGGCCCAGGTACTCTTACCAGCTGCAGCAACATGATCCTTTTATAGTAGATTTATTAGCAGAAAAATTATTTTTGGTGTAGAAGGCATTTAGAGATGAAGTATTTACAGCAATGGTCTGAAATTTATTGAATAATAAAAAAGTCTTAAACGTGCCATCAAAAGTTTAACATATAGCATCAGTGGTTCCTGACAATATCTGTACAACTTAAAAAGCAAGAAGCATGATTTAGTCACATGTGTAATAACACTGTTCAGTCTTAGCCTCCATACAGGTTTTGCACCAAGTGAATGAAGAACAGCTGCAGTCATTTCCCTGAGTAATGGAGGACCTTCCACAGACACGGGAAAATACAGACCCATAAGTCTGGTCAGGTTCATGTAGAAAGCCATGGAAAGACTTATCATCAAACTAATCGATAATTAGTGTGCATTGTCTCTGCCTCTCTCTCTAGCTTTCTGTCATTTTCTATCTCACATTTTCTACCACATATGCACACACACACACACACACACACACACACACACACACACACACACACACACACACACACACACACACACACACACTCACACGCGCACATGCACACACGCACACACACACACACACACACACACACACACACACACACACACACACACACACACACACACACACACACACACACACTCACACATGCGCTTTTTCTTCTTTGTTTACTTACTCCCTAAAACCAGCAAAGCATTATTTAATGGGCATATAAATGGTGCTCATATGCTTTTTTTCTATTCAAACTTCACAGCAGCATTAAACAATTCAGTGGAGGAATGCAGACAATGCCAGGCAGGTGAATGAATCAGTTTTTGAGAAAACAGAAACTGCCATAACTGTCTTTCTACATCTTAGCAAGTAGACAACTATAATTTGATTCAGAGGACAAAGTGAGAACTGAAACAACATCCGTAAGGCATCCAAAAAATGCTTTTAAAATGGGCAGGTTCTGTGAGTTAAAAAGGAACCAGAACAGCTCATGCAATAACAAAATGAATACATATGTTTGCAGAAAGGTAGATGGCATTCACCTTCAGTATTGCTCCTTAATGGAATGTGGAGTCACTGGTATTATAGGGAAGGTATTCAACACTTTACTACTTTGAGAATTTCAGAAAGGTACACAAAGCCAAAAACATTCTCAAAAATTGAAGCAGATGTCTGGTACTCCTAGAAATGCCCGGAAACTAAACATGGATGTAATCTGTGGACTCAAGTCTTGTCATCCCATAATCCTGCAATCTGCAAACATCCAAATACAGGCAAACATTACCCTCAGCTTCACAAGGTTCCTACCTTTGAGATACAACCACACAGCTATGAAAGCAGCACTTTCATTACTGTAACATGCATGGATAGATCTTGCCCAGTGCAGGTGCATCCTACTTTTCTGCAGCTTGGAGAACAATGACCAGAAGTCTCTAGTTTGACCAGTATATGCAGAGATGCCTCCTATCTCACTTTCTGCTGGTCAGCAGGATATGCGGCTACCCAAACGCTCTCTGCACAAGTTATTATTATGTATGGTTACACACTACACAAGGTATGAACATGCCTTTTGCTTTGGCAATATATCATTCATATCAATTATCACTACATATTGGATGTTTATACCTCAAAATCTTCTAACCTTCTGATAATAAGTTTACAAACACATCTTACTGTAAAAGTCATAAGGAAAAGGAGACACCCTGTCCAGCAGGCATTTGGGCTCTGAGGTTATTTTTTTACAAATGCATAATCTCTAAAGCTAGTGATCCAGCCTGTAGAATACCCACAATGGTCTGGCATTCAAGTCAAATCAGTGAGATCAGGTATTGTGATTTTTTATAGAAAAATGTGTATCAGCTTCGACCAAGGGAATGCCATATCAGTAAGTAGGATACTGATGCCAGTGACTGCTGGGAATGTCCACACCTTTGCCATTAAGCCAGTTTATCAATGATAGAGGTTTTTGCATAGATGCAGACCTTATAGCATATTTCTCCACCTAGTTCAAATGACGACTTTCCCAGAATATTAGTAATACATAAAACAGTGTTGGAATGCTCTGTGTTGTTGATTTTAAGATTTACTCAAACACAGCTTTAACGGTAGTGAAGATAAAAATGGCAGATTGCAAAGCTCTGATATTTAACATTTTGACATAGGTGAGTGAATATTGCCACTATCCTAAGGTGCGAGCTAGAACCAGAAGTCTGCAGCATGTCATACAGGTGCCATTGCATCTCTTCACGTCAACCAAGCGTGGGTCATAGAAACTCACCGAAAAAGCAATGTACTGCATGAGTACAAGTACTGAGAAACTTATAACACAGGTACCTAAGCTCAAGAATGATACTAAGAAGCCACTCCAGTAGTGTGAAGAGATAAAGCCCCAACTACAGCCCGGGGAACCTGGCTGCTTGGATTACTGGCTCATTTGACTGACAGAGTGGTGAGGAGGGATGGGTGTGCCCATCCTGGGTGGAAGGGTGATTACTGATGACACTCAATAAACAGAAGTTTAGTCTAAAGAGGGGAGTTGCCCTCAGACATAGTCATCATGTATGGTGGGTGGGAGAAGGGAGTAGGTAATGCATATTAAAAAAAAAAACCTGGGCCAAAGTACAGACATCTTGGTCCCAGGACATCCTTAGGATCTAGAACTAGCTCCAGCAATACTGGGGTAGTCTGAGGACGGTGGTAGGAAGAGCTCTAGCAATACTGGTGTAGTCGGGGGGTGGGGTGGTAGGAGGAGCTCCAGAAAAATCGGGGTGGTCTGAGGATAGTAGGAGGAGCTCTAACAATACCAGAGTAGTCTGGGGGTGGTGGTAGGAAGAGCTCCAGCAATACCAGTGTAGGAGGATGACTGGTAAACCTGATGTGGGTGTGGGGCATGGGAGGCAAGGCTGATAGAATGAGATATCAGGAGAGCAAAAAAAAAAGAATACAAGGAAATGAATACAGAAAATGCATTATTATTCACAGGGTGGCAAGCTTCCCTACAACCCACATGTACAAGCTAGACCACTGCACCACTCCTTAGAGAAATAATAACTGCAGACATACAGTGTACAACCTGTGTGGGTGTGAGATCAGGCCACCTTGTAAGTGAACATACACATTCAATAGCATTTTACTACCATGGTTCTAAAGTTAAAAGTAACACAAGCAATAGAATACTTAGTAATGGAATGCTCAGTAAGTTATGCTAAGGCAGCTGTAAAATGAGCTTGGGAAATCTGAAAAAAATGACTGGAAGCCTGTCATGCATGCATACATATATATATATATATATATATATATATATATATATATATATATATATATATTCATACAGACCATGATTTCAGCATAAAATGCCACTATGTTGGAACAGTTATTGACATAGGTTCATAGGTTCATAGGTTCATACTAGGCTATCTGCCCAAGGGCATTTATAAGCCTAGCCCAGAGTTTTGTGGCTTTCGCCACCCCTTTAGTTTTGAAGGAAACTATGCCCATTATTTTGCTGTGCCTCTGTCAAGCAGTGACACTGAGGTAATCCCTGGGGTATATCTGCGATCTCCCATCCATTGGTCAAGATTTCTCTTGAACAAGGCCAGCGAGGTGCCTGCCTCACATGTACCGGGATTTTTTTCCACAGCATAGGGAGTCTCTGGGTGATGAATCTGTCCCTCCAGCACGTCCTATTAATAACCGTGTCAAGGTTTAAGTCTCCCGCCCTTGTAGTTCTAAGGGATCTAGATTTTTTGAGGTGAAGCATGTTCATCAGATCTGGGTTTGACATGGCCTTGTATGTCAGGTACAGGTCACCTCTGAGCAAGCGGTAAGTGACTGAATAGAGCTGGAGTTCTTTCAGTCGGGCAGCATAAGACATATTTTTGAGACCCTTTATTCTTTTGGTGAGGAACTTTTGGGGCCTTTCCAGCTGCTGCAGGTGTCGGGTCAGATACATTCCGAATGGGGCATTGTACTCAATCATTGGTCTGATGAGTGATGAGTACAGGGGGATGATGACCTCCCTTGATCTAGATGTGAATCCCTTCATGATCAGGTGGGCAATGTAGAAGGTCTTCCTAACTACTTTAGCAACGTGAGTGTCAAACAAAAGGTTACTGTCAACCTGGGTCCCCAGATCCAGAACATAATATTCTTTTGCCTATTAATTAAAACACAGTTTTGTGCAGCATACTAACTGCTCAAATAATAAATATATATTTTTAAATATCTTTATTAAATCACAATAGAAAGTACATGTGAAAACCAAGAAAAATGATTCACATAAGGCATATCCCCAAATCGCAACACTAGATTGCCTTATGATCAGAGATGATTCATAACAAGCAGCACCTATAACCCACATGCGCTTATTCACGGAGTGAAGTAAAGCATCAGTGCACACACTTATTGTAATTACCTTTACTGAAAATCAACCTGCATACTTATTAACAATAATTCATTTTTAGCCCACATTTACAATCCGCCAAGGCCTTGTCACTGATTTCTTGATTCGTTTTCACTGCCATCCTCTTTCACAAGCCCCTTCCCTGAGTTTGGTCACACTGATGTTTATAATATTTTTGAGAAAGCCAAATTGCATGCCAATCACAGAAACTCATGGCTGCTAGTTTGAGGCCTTTGTGGGAGAGTGCACTCCTTCATGATCTCCATTTCAGCATGAATTACCCAGCAGAAGCTTCTGATCCTTTCCAACCACAGGGTGGGTTGGGCACCCGCCACCCTGTCACCATTACCATTTACCATTACTCTAACTTACCATTAGCAGGGCTGTGTTTTGCTTGCCACTACCATCAATTCATTCTACACCCATGAGTATAGCCTTTTGCCTCACTATTCACCTGCTGCACCCAGTTTTCCGTTCTGCTCAGGACAGGGCACCCTTTGCCCTAGCTGTCACCTAAGCTAGTCCTTTTCATTTTGTTGCAGGGCATCAACTATATAAGCCTTTCTTTTTTGTGTTTTACTTTTCTTAGGTTTTAGTCCCTTGCCCTTCATATGCTTACTTATTATTTAGCTATCAAACACCAACAAAATGAATAAATACAAAAAAAAAAAAAACAGGCTGTTCAGCCACCGCTGTATTACAGGTCTGGTACCTCGGCAATTTACCTTCTCAGGATGGTGGTGACTGAACAGCTTAGCTTTTTTTATCCTTATCATTTTGATCTGGACAGGAGTAAGAACAGTCCACTGCTAAATTAATATCTAGTAATGGATCTGCTTACCTAGCTGGATAGTTCTCTCTCCTTTAATCATCATGTGGAAGGTGTGATCAGAAAATCATTTTACTTAGCACAACTAATAACCATGAATATATCATCCAGATCTAAAGATGTCATTATTCCCTTAAACTGACCACTGATTAGACTGACTGTAGAGCAGAGAAGGGTATCACATATCAAACAACTACAGAAACTACAGAGGTTCCCAAATATGAATATTTCAGATTTAAACACACTGAGCTGCTAAGAGAAGCTAGAAGTCTCACTGTTTTACTCAGTATCTCTTAGACTCTTGAGGGATGAGCTAGGACTTGCTTACTTCCCAGTTAGAAACCCTTCATCCTTGAGCCCATATATTTTCACAGATCTAATAGCTTAGCAAACACCAGAAACAAGGACCCAATAAATTACTGAGAGCAGATAAATAGAACATGACATAGAGATAGTTTTATTATGCACTGCCTCCCCCATCCAGGGAATAAGATACGTTTGAAGGTTAAGTTATACAGTACGTTGCCATCTTTCAAACAGAGTCCTGAAGACTAGATGAATACCCACAAACCTACCCCTGGCCTAACTGAGGCGGTGCAGTCTGAGGGTGGATAGTGGGAAGACATTGATGGACATGAGACTATAGTGCCTTGAAACTCCTATGAAATTAATTTCTTGTCTTATAGCCTCTGATTTGCCCCTCCCTAATGTGGCCTTGTTCTATCCACTGATACCTGATTGATAGTTTGGACATACGCAGCAGACCTCACACTGTTCTCATCCTCTCCCTCCTACCTCCTAGCCTAATTTTCACATTAGTCTGGGGGGGGGGGGAGAAGAGTCCAGGACAATGTACACTGTTCATAATCTTTGCCTGTCTTTAGCCCTTTAGCCCCCCCCCCACCCCCCCCCCCAGATTACCACATCAGAGTTGTCTTATGATTGGTGGCAGGAAACAAGCATTTGTAATTATATTTATGGTAATTCCATCCAGTAAGAATCAGCCTATATACTTAATACAATTCAAAGACATTTCAAATATATATACTTATAATTCACTTGATTCTTGTCCTTAATTCATTATTTCCCAGTGTAACTGTCCTTTCTCTCAAAGCCAGATGCTTGGCTTCTTCACCCTTAAATTTATATATTTATCTTACTTGGTACCCTATCCAAATGACTTTATATTCATATGTTTCTCCTTTGAATCTATGCTTTGTAATTGTATTTTGTGCATTTTTTTCATTTCAACCATTATTAAAGTTTGCATTCCCAGACCATCAATGAAAGGGGGATTAATTGAGCTCAGCTGACCATTCTCAGTTGACAAATGAAATAAATAAATACACTTAGAATACTTTTAGGAAATGTATACAAGATTTTTCACACAGCAAATTAAACTGCTTTTTCTTTAACCAGAAATGCTATTTTAATGAAATCATCAATGGATAAGATAGCAAACAACTACGTTTCACTGTATTTTGGGTTTAGTTGTATGCTGCTATGGGCAAAAGATTGCTTACTTCACAGTTTTGTGGTGTCAGGTTCAGTCCTAACCTCTAGAATTTGGCTTACTTCACAGCTTTGTGGTGCCAGGTTCAGTCCTAACTTCTAAAAAAAGAAGTTAAGTCTTACCATAACATTCCATCTGTGTTGTTTATCTTCATTCATTCATTACTGATGGGTTATTGGTTCCATCCTAAGAACCGAGCTGGCAAAATATCAAGCTCGCATCAGCCAAAAACTCTCGAGCCAAGGTCCTACCCAGAATGCTCTGCTCCCTGTTACCTCAGATCGAGTTTGCAAGTTGATAGAGAAAAGTAGAGGCTACCTCTGGTCATAACAGACCTACAATAAAGGAGTATATGAGATCAACCAGGAACCTCTGAAAGGGGGACGGAGGATGGGAATTAATGAATGAACATAGATCAACAACACAGATGGAAAGTTATGGTAAGACATAACTTCTTTATCTGATGTTGGTAATTTTTGTTCATTCCTTACTGATGGGACAGAGTCCCCAGCTACCTGTATCCCTTGGTGGTCCTCATGGAAGGACATTCCTGAGCACTATGGAACCAAAAAAAGCTCTACCTCTGGAGGCCAAGTCCAATTTGTAATGAATAATAAAGGTATGAGGTTTTGCCCAAGTCGCAGCTGAGCAAATAACATTGAGGGAAGCCTTAGCATGGAAAGCTGCTTAGGTTGCCATAGATCTTGTAGAATGTGCTTTGACTCTATAAGGCAAAGTGACATTGCTTTTGTTGTAGATAAAGGTAATACAATTTCTCACCCATGAAGCAAATGTAACTTTTGAGACAGAATGACCTCGTCTAGATCCAGAAAAGGCCAGAAAACAATTTGTCTGATTTACGGGTAGATTTTGTTCTGTCCAGATAAAAACGTAATTGTCTATGAACATCCAAAGAGTGCAGGTAATACTCTCCCTTGTTAGAGTGTTTAGGAAGGAACACTGGGAGATCAATAGATTGGTTGATAGACCGCTCTGACACCACTTTTGATAAAAAGGAAGAATTAGTACTCAGTGATACCCTGTCCTTACAGAAGATAAGATAGGGAGGTTTAATGCATACGGCTTGAAGTTCTGGCAGGTGTCCGGCCAATGTGATAGCAATGAGAAACAAAGTTTTCCAAGAGAGATATTTTACATCACATGTAGACGCAACTTCAAAGGGGGGGGGGCTGTTAGAGCTTGCAGAACCAATGCCAAATCCAGGGGTGGCTCGTGCTATAGGACTGCGGGACTGCAGCCCTCCCACCTGTAAAATGGGTCACAAGCCTGTAGAATGCATAAAATAAAGTCCCCAGTTCCCCCACCGTAGAACATATAAAAATAAAAAAATATCTCGGACTCCGCACATGCCTGTTTAGTTCCTGGCGGCTGTGTTAAGCAGACCAGAACTCCAAGCACGCATGCTCAGGCATTTCTGAGCTCCAGACTGCTCAGTTAGGCAGTCCAGATAGGGAAAGGAGTTAACTCCACCCTAGAGATCTGTGTGGTGAAGGTCACTGGATAGCAGGAGTCTCATGCGTGGGCTAGTATGGAAGATTGATCAGGCTGCTGAGTACAGGATCAGATCACTGCAGTCTGTGTGTGTGTATAAAATGCCCAAGTTGCTTCATGGTGGGGGGTAGAGAATAAGGCTTGAACCCTGTACCTTGGGCCCAAGTGCCAAGAGCCTGAATTCCCTACCCACCACCATTTTTAAAACATTTGCAGATTTTTGCCTCATATTTGTTCTGTTCCTCATAAAATCTGTGGTTTCTGTATTTCTGTTATTTAAAACCGACAGTGGTGCAGTGGTAGCAGTGTTGCCTGATAGCTATGGGTTGTCTGGTTTGTTTCTTGGCTGCCTTCTGTGTGGAATCTACATGTCTTCCCTGTGTTTGTGTGGGTTTGCTCTGGTGTCCTCAGTGGATATTTGTCCTATTTTATGGGCTGTATTCCCCCATTATTGGCTTTGTCCAGGTTTTTTGTGCCAAGATTGAGAACTATGGTGATAATTGAACTCACTGAATATGTTTGGGGGCTGTATTCCCCCATTATTTTCTTTGTTCAGGTGTTTTGTGCTAAGATGTTGACAGCTATGGTGAGAACTGAATTCACTAAATGGTAGCCATTTAAGTTTCAGTCTTCCTTTCTTTCCCAGAAATAGATGATTTGGCATAGTGGTATGTTGCTCTGTCTGTTTTGCACAGGGACCTGGGTTCAATACTTGGCAGTAAAATGTATGGTGGTAACGTAGCATTTTATTCTAGCAACTTTCCAACATTATACAAGCAATGTTTAAAATGTGTCCCTGGTTTTTGGGCTTTTGCCCCCCCCACAAATAAATTCTGGCTTTGTCCAGATTTCTTGTACTGCAAAGTTCAGAGATACAGCTGAGTGTTGAGTAGATTTTACAAGGAGCTGAGAGCTGCAGGGGAACAAAAGTTTAGTGTTGCTTATGCCAAGTCAGCTTGCATTAAATAGCACAACAAGCAGTGTACTTCCTTTTGATGCAGAAGACTGTGGGTTCTACTCCCACAGTAGGTAGATCGATTGCTGATACTGTACTCTGTTGTAAAGGGGATGGATGCTGCAGTCCTCTTTGGCAAAGATACCTAGTAACTATGAACCTGTTATCAGTTTGCCATCCATTCCCTATTGCAATATTACTAGCATTATACTTTTTTGATGCAACATAAGCAATTTATTCCTCAAGGGCAACAGGCACTTTATTTGTAGATGAAACAATGACATATAAAGTTGTTTGCTAGCAGTAACCTATAAATTAGTTAACAGATTTCTTTAATGTGGAATTATTTAGATGGCTTTAACTTCTTCAGAGATTGTGCATATTTACTGATACTGGTGGACTGTAGAAGTATGAGTAGACTTTTATGATGGAAATGTTCTGAATTGGGCAGTTTTGTCATTATTGGTGCATGTATTTTGTTTCATTGTTTACTGGAAAAATGTTCAAAACAATACATTTAAAATGCCCTCTAACAATTGCACTGTATTGTACAAGGAATATAATTTAATACAGCCAGGAAGGTGTATCAAAGAGCATGTATATGTTTCATGTTCAAGGGGCCTATAATTTGAAAACAGCCCAAAATTAATCTTTATCTGCCACTGGCAAAATGTATTTTCTTTGAATGTGGGTTTCAGTGCTGTTTCAATGAATGTGAGTTTCAAGGGCAGAGAAGTTTTAATGCTAAGTCTATTTTCATTGTGAGACTGCATTGCTTTGTTTAGCAGATATCTATTAGGGTTTATGCTGTAAAATATAAAATAGAACTTTCAAATGAAATCCATATCATTGCAGAAGTAAAGCAGTATGTACATTACAGTGTTTATGGCAAATGGGCCGAAATAACCAAGGAATGGAACATTGGAATGGCTGCAGGGGGAACGCTCCATTCGACCATGATTTTGTGAGGGGGGGGGAGGGCAGCAAACTCAGACAGCCCCGGCTGAACTATACCTCTCAACTGTCCAAAATTTTGCAGAATGAATAGACATTTGCTTCTTAATTTTGGTTTGTTCCTCATAAAATTTGTGGTTTTCTGCCAAATCATTTAGGAATGAAGTCACTAAATAATGACAGACATTGAGTTTCAGACGTCATAACCTTCAGAAAAATGCATGCTAAAGCAGGACCTGTTATTCTATCAACTGTCTTAAGTTTATACAAGAGCAATATTTAGTTCTGTTTGCATGTTCCCCTAATATATTTGGCCTTGTCTAGATTTCCTGCATTAAGAGGTTGAGAGGTATGTGCAAATAAATCACTTTATAGAATTAGGAATATCCAAACCTCTCAACTGTCCCCAATTTTGGCTCAAAATGTTGCTCTCCGCCTAATAATCCCTCTGAAAAATGGCAATTTTGGAAGAAAACGTGGAGGGTTTACAATTATAAATAAGTGTCATGATCAGAGTTATAGATTACTTTTATTTCAGAAATGCATGTAGATGATCTTATTTTGTCAGCTGCTCAAGTTAACAGTGCTCATTTTAAAAAGGTGTCCCTTCTTTGACAGGTTCTCAGCTGTATTGTGTGTCAATTTTCTATTTTTGCATAACATTTTTGGTCTGTTTTTCATAAAATTGTGTTTTTTCTGGCAAATTTGTGGCAAATCATTAAAGACTGAAGTTAGAAAATAATGGTAAACATTTGAGTTTCAGATTTCATATCTTGAAAAATTCATACTAATGCATACCTACTACTATTCTATTATCTTTCCAAGTTTATAAGAGCAATATTTAAACATTGTCTTTATTTTTGGGCCTGTGTCCCGCTAATATGTATGGCTTTGTCCAGATTTCCTGCTCTGAGGTTGAGAGGTATGAGTGTCAGAGCCATCACCGTCAACCAGAGACATTTCAAACTGTGACCTGCTTGTTGCCCCCACTCCCTATTGTAGTGGCTCTGGATGTGTCCAAGCAAGGTAAGGAGCAGTTATGCAGTGTAAGTGTGCAGAGTATCCCCCCATCCAAGGTAGACCACAAGTACAACTGTGGCTTTTCATCTGTCCTTGATTTTGCAGAATGTTCTGATTTTCTGTCATATTTTTATACTGTTGATTTATGCTTATTATTATTCAGAAAATGCATGCTGTTGCAGTGCCCTGTTGCTCTGTATTAAAGTAGCAGTGCTTTATTGACCATCAGGTAAGCTTGTCGGAGATTATAAGATGCAAGTAAGCTTTAATAAGCATACTGTTAAAGAATTACCAACATTGAAAGCCTTTTCATTGTTGCCATGCAGAGAATATTTACATAACTAGATAACATATAAGCCTTAGGTATTGAAATGTATATGACAGTATTTGAAATAAAGGACAGGATTACACTATTTTCATAAGCTCATTACATTTGTTGGAGACTTGCAGTTATCTTTGCAGACTTTACCCATAAACTAAACAGAATGCCAATCTATCATGTGTGGTCCATAACGTGTGCAGTATTCCTTTAAGCAATTTATCTTGAGCTTGTTTCTTGTTCGTTGTTCATTTTTTACTTTGATCATGTGTTCCCCATGAAACAAGTAGATAGTTGTTGTCAGGCAGCAGGTCCTTTTTGGATAAGAAACATTTTTACAAGTGGGGGTATCACAGAGATTGCTACTTTCAGCATGTTACTTGGTAATTTTATAAAGCTGAATATAAATTATAATTAGAACTGCAGTGCAAGGAGAAGTGGTTTGAGCTGAGTGCTGCTTGTTTTATTTTATACTTGATTTTGACTGGCATTCCAGTAATGTATTTAAAAAGCAATTTATTTTTTCATGCCTCACAACCTTTGTGTTTCCATCTAGATATTAAGTAAGTTGTCATGTAGCCAATGCATTGAAATATTTTTTTCATCTACACTTCATTTTGTCTTGATTGGATTCTTGTAATGATGGTTTGGCACCCAGGGCAGCATATTTAATTAAAGTTCCAGTTCCATCCCTTTCTAGTTGGTAACACCCCTTCCCGTTGGCCCCACTCATTCAGCTGTCTCCTGCAGCCCCCCTTTAATTTGTATTCACCAGCCACCATTAGCCAAATCCTAAGGTTGTACCGGTTCTCTAAAGGGAGGTTTTAGGTGGATAACCCCCTTCTAGAAAGTTTTACAGAGTCTATGTTACATATGTGAAGAATCCTGAAAACCAATGTGGAAATTTGAGATGGCAGCTAAATGCACACAAATAGTAGAGGCAGACAGCCCAGAGTGGAAAAGATGTGATAAGTAATCCAAACCACCGAAATTGGGGCTGACAAGGGGTCTAATGGTTTATTCACTGCCCATAGAGAGAACCTTTTCCATTTATTAAGATAGATTAGTCTGGTGGACGATTTATGAGATGCAATAAGAATATTGCGTGCAGGGGATGAGAGGTTGTCCTACCTGGCAATCAATGGAAGTGGGGAAACCAAGCTGTCAGTTTCAAGGTTATTAGATTGGGGTGAGTCAGACCCTGTGGATAGGAGATCAATGCTGGGGATGGAAAAAAAAGCGTAACAACGAACAAGAACACTATGAGAGACTACTTCGTAAAATAAACAGACGTTTAATGACTCCAAATTAATGTTAGCGCTTTCGGCTAAATCAAATATTTAGCCTTCCTCAGACAAACAGCAGAACAGGAAATGACATTTCTTAAAATATATGTATAGAACCAATTGAAATAAAGTGCATTTAGTAATTAGTTGTAACTAAGGTTACCTTAAAGTAGTATAATCCATTGCAAACATAAGCCTTGAATAAAGGTAAAGATAGAGTGCCTCTATAGGCATTGCAACGGAACAGCAAGTGATACTTTGTTGCAAGTAACTCCATTCATCAAAATATTTACACAGATGTTAAACTCTATAATTACTGGATTATTTAATCATACAACTTGCTTCATACTTATGTGATGTGTTAAAATGTTATAAAAACAGTGAATGATAAACTAAAAAATATTTGTGTATATTTTAAATTGTTACCAAAAATATTTCCACAATTTGGAACATTATTTCCAGATTTAAACATTAAAAATACTGATTAGTTTTGCCCGCAGAATTCCTGTACAATAATCATAAAATAATACAATTTTACATTAGTGCATTCTGTTAGGGAATAATTGATGTTGGGTCCATTTCATATCCAAATGTGAGAGACCTTCCCTATATGTGTTATCTGTTATACGATAACCATTTTAATACACATTTTATTGATAGGTTGTCATTGATGCCAGGTAATAAATGTGCTCTAGTTCGTACCTGCCACATCAATTCATCTATCTGGGGATGGATTGAGGATCCACGGTTGATCTAGCACGTGAGAGCAGAGGAAGGGAAACCAGACTTGTCGAGGCCAATATGGAGTAATGAGGATCACTTTGCTCTTCAACTGTCATGCTTTCTTCAGAAATTGGGAGATGAGGGGAAGAGGAAGATAAGCATAAAGTAGACTCGAGGGCCAAACATGGACTACAGAATCTCTCGGTGACTGCCCTTGAGGGGGGATCAGGGCAAAATAGTTGCTGCACTTGTAGTTGGTTGGGGAGGCAAATAGGTTGCAGCAATGCTGGCCCCGGTTGTTGAAGATTCTGCCGCTATCATAGGATTGAGGGACAACTCATGAGGTTGCAGAATGCACCTGCTCAATTTGTCTGCTATAACATTGGAGCTCCCGGGAATGTGCATGGCAATTAGAAAGCGGTTGGACGCTATTGCCCATTGCCATATTCTCAAGGCCTCTTGGCATAACGGGTAAGATCTGGTGCCCCCTTGTTTGTTGATGCACCAGACCACTGACATGTTGTCTGACTGGATTGAAATAGTTCCAGACAGAAGGATGGAATGAAATGCTTACAATGCTAATAACACTGCCTTCAGCTTCAGGACACTGATATGCAAAAGGGCCTCTGTCTCCGACCAGGTGCCTTGGACTGAGTTTCCATGACATAGCACCCCCCCCCACCCCATCAGGGAGGTGTCTGTGGTCACCGTGGCTATTGATTGATGGAGGCTGAAGGAGCGAGACCATTGTTGGGGATATTGAGACATCCACCAGAGTAAATCATGCTTGCATCTCTGAGTTACACTTACCTGAAAAGACAAGAGATGTTGTAGAGACTACCACTGAGTGAGAAGTAACCACTGAAGGAGCCTCATGGGGAATCTGGCTAGAAGAACAATGGTGAGTGAAGCTGCCATTGACCCCCAAGAGTTGAAGTATAGATCGAGTGGGAGATTTGTGGTGACAGAGCAGCAGTTGAACCTGTTGCCTTATTCTTTGAAGCCTGTGGTCCAGAAGAGATGCTGTGCAATTTCTTGAGTCCAACAGTATCCTGATGAATTCCAAGGACTGAGCTGGGGTCGTGTTGAACTTCTCACAGTTTATAGTAATTCTCAGATGTTGTGATGTGAGGAGAGTGTAGTGCAGGGATTCTTCCAGTAGACGCTTGGTGGGGGTGGTGAGGAGCCAGTCATCTAACTATTAAAGTCTGGAATCCTTGAGCGATAACTACTGCCATGCATTTGGTGAACACTCTGGTGGCTGTAGAGAGACCAAATAGCAGAGCTCAAAATTGCTAGTGACTGGCTTCTATACAGAAGTGGAGGTATCTTTTTGAGTGTTTGTCCATTTTTATGTGGAAATACTCATCTTGAAGATCTACAGAGCACATTCCAGGAGAGGAAGGATAGACTGAAACGAGACCATCCAGAATTTCTCTGTTTTTACAAATTTGTTCAGTGTACTGAGATCCAGAATTGGGCTCCAGTCCCATGTCTTTTTTGGCACTAAAAAGAACCTTGAGTAAAAAACGGATCCTGTCTGGTCTGGGGGGACCATCTGGATGACTCTTTTTTTGTAGCAGCTTTTGAATTTTGTCTGCTGCTGCTTCCATTTGACTGGGTGGAACATTGAGTAATACTCTGGATGAGGTTGGACAAAGATAGAAGGGGATGCAATAGCCCCTGGATACTATCTGTTGTACCTAAAAGTCAGTGGTTATATTTCACCAGGCAGTGGGGTACAAGGAAAAATGACCCCCGACCACTTCCAGAGGTGAGAAGTCAGGCAACATTTCAGGAGCTTTGATAGGGTTGGCCAGAGAATGAATGTCTGGAACCCCAGTTTCGTGGACCTCCTCTGCCCCTAAAAGGGCATCTTTCATTGGAGTTTCCCTCTCTGCTTCTAGGGGAGAACTTGGCACATGCATCATGGAAAGAGCCCTGTGATTTTCTGTGCCACATCTTCATACTCCTCTAATTTCTAGAGTAGAATCATTGAGGAGTGGAGTGTATGAAACCAATGGCAGATAGGGCCTTGCCATCTTGTTCGCACCTTGCCAGCGTATCTTTCACTTTAGGGCCAAACAAAGAAGTGGCCTCGATGAGGGCATTCATGAAGGGAGCCTTAAAGGAGTCTGCAAAGTTACAAAGGTGCATCCAGGCATGTCATCTGGTGACTATACCTGCGCCTGCCACTCTAGCCACACCTTCCATTGTGTGAGAAATAAGATGCATGGAAGAATTGGAAATAGACTCTAGGGTGGTTATCTGAGACGCCACATTGTCACGGACCTCGTCAGAAACAGCTCCTGCCAAGATTTTCGAGATTTGGTTGATCTGAAGCCTGGTAAAGTGTGCCAAATAGTTCAAAGACCTTATGGCGAAGGTCAATGAAGCAAACACATGCTTCCCTAGTGTGTCTATTGCCTGGGACTCCTTGTTGGATGGATGGACAGTTTGGCTCTCTTCTGCCAAATCCTTCTTAGTTGCAGCTGTCATCACTATAGCATCTACAGGAAGACCTCATGACCAATGTGGGTGCTCAGCTGGGGGGCGATAATATTTTATCCGGTCTCCTTGGTATCGTTTCCAGGGTGTCAGGAGCCTTTTATAAGGCTGGATGATGAGCTGGATAAGCTCATTGGCCAGTGGGGGTGACTGAGGAGGTAGGCAGCCAGGCACAAAAAGCCTGCAGGAATATGGATTCCTCAGAGGAAGGATTAGAGGACTTCCAGTCACCCCTCTGTCTAAGGATCTTGAGGATGTCAACAAAGGACACCTCATCAGTGGGTGACTGTGGGGACCCTTTCCCAGCATCAAAATCCGTATCTTCAGTTAATGACTCCTCAGTGGAGTCCATGTGCTTCCTCTTGCATGATGCTTTGCAGGGTACTTGCTCAGTGGGAGGTTCTGGTGAAGACTGCTAAGAGGGGGTCTCCTGAGGAGGAGAAACCTGAGGCCCTTGTACCCGGTGTCCAGTGGTTGTGGCTTGTGACAGATGCGGCAAAGAGGGGGGAGAGGACTCTGACATGTGGGGTTTGCCAGCAGAGGCAAGTGCCCTCACCATGGCCTGGAAGGCCGGCCTGCCCAAGGAGGGATGGTAACCCAGAACTGAGCATGACAAGCTCGGAACCAGGGTCACACCTCGCCATGACAAGCCAACTACCCAGACCAGGAGTCTCAAGAGGACTGTTAACGTGAGAGAGAGAGGATTCCTGGAGGGTGCCATAGAAAACATCAGCATGGAACCAGGAATGCCTTCCCTCGTGGCACAGCCAATGGCCTGAGAAGAACCCGATGCCCAGTGCACCAAGGGCTACAAGGACGACTCCAGTTCCAAAGTGAGAGCCACTATTGAAGTCGGAGGAAGGGAAGCTGCTGTCGGAGAAATAGGCTTTGAATCTTGGGTAGAAGTCGAAGGAGGAGTGTACGTGGGAGTTTGAGGACATATACGTTCACCTGAAGGAGGGAACGTGGACTTTGAAGGGTGAGAGAGACCTCTGGCCACAAGCAACTGGTCAACAACATCTTTCTCAGAGAGGCTCCTGGTTGACCTCATAGAGAAAGCTGATGGCAATTCTGGCCTTTCTAGAAAAGGACTATACTGACTACCAGAGAATGCATCCAAGGAAGGAGAATACTTGGTCCTTGCTAATTTGAGAGGTGTAGAGCCCAGAGCTGAGGATGTCTGCACTGAAGGAAACAGTGTGGAAGTTGTCTGCGCCAATGACGTCAGTGCCATAGAAGTTGAAAGTGTCTGCACCGTAAAGGCAAAAGTTGGACCCGATGGGTACAATGCCTTCAAGCAAAGTGTCTGCACTGTTAATAAGGATGGTGCAGAGAAGGACTGCACTGAAGAACATGTCAGTGCCGAAAATGTCTGCGCCGTGAAGGACAGAAACGTCATACTCGGAGCCGAAGGGGATTGTACCAATGGTGGTGAAGGGGACTGTACCTGGATGGGCAGTGCCAATAAGGGCTGCGATGGAACTGTCAGAGCTGTAGTTGTCTGCACCGGGAACTCCGGTGCTGGTGTCGATAAGGAAGACAAGGTTGGAGCCAGAATCATTTGGGGCGGTGCCGAGCCTGAAGCCGATAGGGTCACAGGTGGCAGTGCCAAAGTAGTAATCAATTTCACCTTCTTATAAGTCAGCTCCCTACGATCTCCAGAGGGAGAAGAAGGGAGCGACCTCAATGAGGAAGAGGAAGAACACCTCTTACGGGGTTTAACAGGAGCAGGTGAGCCTTCTCACCCAGAAATAACCTCAGAGAAAGGAGATTTGAGAAGACCTTTCAATATTAATTTATTCTTCCTCTCGTTAAGAGCCCTGTTTGAAAAATGTCTACAAATCCCACACGAGGGATCCACAGTAAGGTGGGAGACATTCAGACAGTAGACACATAAGTCACGGCCATCAGAAAGTGGTAATTTATGGCCGCAATCCTTGCACTGCTTAAAACCAACACTACTTTTCTTATCCAACATAATGATGTAGAGAAGAACAGTACCAAAAAGAAGAGGAAAGGCTCCCCAAAAGGGTAAGAAGAGAAAATAAAGGATTACCAACGATGGTAATGAAGACTTCCCTCAGAGGTATGAAAAGGGTAATAAAGAGAAAAGACTGAAGGGAGAGACTCTAAAGTATATGATAGGGTAGGGAAATATTAGCAGAAACTATCCGGAAATCTTTAAAGTAAGAACAATGTATGAAACTTTCAAAATATTAGACACTTAGCTGAGAGAATGGCTTGACACAGCTGTACAGCAATGCAGCAAATGAGATCTGAGGTAACAAGGAGCAGAGCATTCTGTGTAGGACCTTGGCTCAAGAGTTTTTGGCTGATACGAGCTTGATATTTGGCTGGCTCAGTTCCAAGGATGGAACTGATAACCCATCAGTAAGGAATGAATGAAGATTAACATCAGATTGTTGCTCACTTTACAGTTTTGTGGTCCCAGGTTCACACCTAACATCTAGAATGCTGCTCACTTCACAGTTTTGTGGTGCGGTTTTGTAGTGCCAGGTTCACTCCTAACCTCTAGAATGTTGCTTACTTCACATTTTTGTGGTTGCAGGTTCACTCCTAACTTCTAGAATGTTGCTTACTTCACAGTTTTGTGGTTGCAGGTTCACTCCTAACCTCTAGAATGTTGCTTACTTCACAGTTTTGTGGTTGCAGGTTCACTCCTAACCTCTAGAATGTTGCTTACTTCACAGTTTTGTGGTTGCAGGTTCACTCCTAACCTCTAGAATGTTGCTTACTTCACAGTTTTGTGGTTGCAGGTTCACTCCTAACTTCTAGAATGTTGCTTACTTCACAGTTTTGTGGTTGCAGGTTCAGTCCTAACCTCTAGAATGTTGCTTACTTCACAGTTTTGTGGTTGCAGGTTCACTCCTAACTTCTAGAATATTGCTTACTTCACAGTTTTGTGGTTGCAGGTTCAGTCCTAACCTTTAGAATGTTGCTTACTTCACAGTTTTGTGGTGCCAGGTTCAGTCCTAACCTCTAGAATGTTGCTTAGTTCACAGTTTTTGGTGCCTATTTGTATGGAGTTCTGTGCACACTTTTTCTAGGCCCATTTTGCTCCCATCATTGTTTATTCTCACCTTGTCAGCTCTCATGATGAAAAGAGTTCAAGCAGCAAGAGTTCACTTACCCAGATAACAAATAAATAAAACACTGTGGAACTTTGAGTCAGAAAAGAACTATGCATTGTGTACAGTTTAAATGACACTTCTGTCTCACTGGGAAATTTAAATTAAAAACATGGTAATTGAAAGAGACTCCTAATAGTTGGTCTGAAAAGGGACCACCTCCCCCGTAAATTGTAATGGCCACACAGTCAATTTCTAAATAAAGAAATAAATAAAGAAACAACTGCTCACTACCATGTATTCTATCCTTTGTAGAGTGCAGCAGACAATGGCAGATTAAAACTGGGTTAACTCTGGTGGCTACCTGGGGCATACAGCTACAGAGGGGCTCACGGCTGCTGGCCACCTAGTATATAACCAGGCTGTCTATGTAGACAATTTTATTTAAAGCCATAGTTACAATCAGTATGCAAACCGACAAATTTAAGTTAGCCTGTGTGGTAATTTTACCAGTAACTGATATAATAGTCTTTTAATTATCCAGTGAAAAACAAACTATTTACGTTCCCCCAGGAGTACTTCTGTATTCTTGGTTCATAGCTGTGCTCATTCGTGTGCAGTATGCAGCTCCGACCCATACTGTTTACATGTTGTGGCTACACAAGAAGACCAAGCTACCTGTGCATTATTTAAACACTGTTATTGTTGTTTTATGCTGTAGCTTGCGATAACGATGGATTGGCATAACTTTCTAATTACAGGCAGCATACATTCAATGAGTCTGAGAGAGTAATTATTCATTTTTATTTGAGTTTATTAACTGGTTTATTAACATGATCCACATGCACCTAGGTGAAAAGAGATTTTCTCATCTCACCTGTCCCTGACTTTGTAGAAAATCCATTTTTGCTTTGTGTTTGCTCTGTCCCTTGTAACATTTTAGATTTTTTTGATAAATCACTCAGGATTACAATTCATCTGTAATGTTAGACATTAAGGGTTCACACTTGTTGTTGACCAGAAAATGCATGTTGATACAAAATATTTTGTTCTATTAATTTTAAATTTATTAAAGTAATAATAAAAAATGTCCCTGATTTTGCATCTTTGTCTTACATTATTTCTATCTTTGTCCAGAATTCTTGCGCAAAGAAGTTAAGAGGCATAAACTTAATTTCAGAAGGTGAAAAAGTATTCCATTTGATTTGTACTTTGACTGCCTGGCATCCCATCTAGGATTCATTTTCTGCCTTATGCTGTACGCCCAAGACAGATTCTTGCTCACTCATGAACCCCAAATAGGATAAAGCTGGTATATCAGAAAATGAATGAATAAATTAATTAGTGTATTAGTGTATTGGAGGCTCTAATATTCTGTTCCATAGTGTTCAAGTTAATCATTTTTATCTCATGAGCATCAAAGATAAAACAGAAGTATGCTGCCACCTTATCTATATTCCTATGGGTAGCAAAAGAGGCCACACTTTAACTCTTTACTATTTTAGTGACAATAAAGTAGTGTGGCAGGATATAGCAGAATGTCAAGACAGCACACCGTACACCAAAGATAAATGTACTACTTAATTGCCAAAAACTGGGGACTCAGTCTGAGAAATTAAAGAAGACTGTGTCGTTCAACAGATATTACAAAGGCATGACTGTACAGTACAGCATATATTATCAGTAATGTGGGCTGTTGATTTTGACATTCCATTATTTGACAGTTTTATAATATAATATGCATTCTTGCTCAGAACATTCTATTTACTGTACGATGAATGCCTGGTCTGCAGTAAATCTGTTTGTTAGATGTATCTGCATGAAGAAACTAAGCAGGACACAACTGGCTGAAAAAGAGCACCACAGTCTTTCTTAGCTTATTTATGTCACACAGATATGCACTTCACTTGCAATTTCTAATAAAGACATCAGCAATCAGGATGCTTGACAGCTCTGTGGTTGGGTATCTTCCTTATTTGACATGCTAGAGTACACAGCAGAAATGCTACCACTGCTGCTCAGCACGGTAGTGTCAAAATATGCTACATAAAGCTACAGTACTGTGCATGTATTAACAGCCATTGGCACTGTGACAGAACTGTGGGAGACAAAGCTGATATATTGACTTCATAGTCTGGTTATCTCTAGCATATTATTCTGGCTAGGTAGTTTGATTCAATTCATGGCCTAACTAACTAAATGTGTGGCATATCTGTTAATGACGCAGGGTAAGGACAATATGCAAGACCAGAACGTACTCTAATGATGTAATTCTTAATATCTTATGTTAAACTACATATATCCCTTTCTATATAGGTGTCATCTATGCACTATTCAGAAGACACCTGAAAATTCTGTTTGATTACTTAGTAGATATACTATTTATTTTTAAATAAATATCATACAAATGTTCACAGGTACAAGACATTTATGGCTTTTGACCCAAGAAATTACTCTATGTTGAAACCAATGAATGCATTAATTAAACCGTGGGAATCCGTCTTCCTTGTGAGTATTTAACTCATATAGATACCTGATTGTTTAGCAGAAAGTAACATATTTTCCTTAAATAAACAATTATGTTAAACACTTCAAACATTCATTTTCCTTCAGACTCATAAATGTTTCCAATATGATATCAGCTTAAATACTTAAAGCTCTCTTTACTTTTTCTGACTGGTTTATTCTGAAAAATGCAGGTATTAGCTCCAGCAAATTAAAATGTCTCATCACTGCGAAACTACAGTGAAAGAGAGGGTCAAAATAATAGTAAGTGGCCTGGATTGTGATAATGAACTTTCCTGCTTGAACATGCTCATGCCAGACACATGCACACGAGCGTACACACACACATGCATGCACACACACACACACACACACACACACACACACACACACACACACACACACACACACACACACACACACACACACACACACACGCACACACACACACACGCACACACACGCACACACACACACACACACACACACACACACACACACACACACACACACACACACACACACACACACACACACACACACACACACACACACACACACACACACACACACACACACACACGCACCTACACAAACACATATACACGTGCATATGCCATAGGATCATAGTAGGCTACTAGGCTAACAGCCCCAGGGCACTTACATGCCTAGCCAAGTTCAACCTGTGCTCCCAAAGTTGCCTGGTTCAAGCAGACATTAAAATAAGCACCTATTGCCCCTATCTAAGTGGGACACAGGTGGAACCCCTATGGTGAATTTGCAGTTACCCATCCAATTGTCCAAATTATGCTTAAATAGGACAATGAGGGGCTTTGTTTAACACGAGTTGGAAGCTTGTTCCAAAGGTGGGGCAACCTATGTAAGACAAATCTGTCTCTCCAGCAAGTTCTGTTGATGTCACATGCCAAGTTAAGGTCCTTTGAGCGAGTGACCTGTGTGCCATTTGACTTGTGAATGTGCAGCATTTCCATTAAAGCTGGATCAGAGATTGCTCTTTATGCAAGGCACAGGTCACCTCTGAGCAGTCTGTATGACACAGAGTAAAGTGACAATGTTTTAAGTCTGAAATGACTCTTAAAGAAACAGTTATCTTGCCTGGGTACTGAATTCAGGTTTAAATGCATTACTTATTTTTCTGTGTAAAATTGCACAGATGATAAATGGTTACATTGCCCAGATGAACTCCTAAATGCTAGGGACAAAGTTGCTTTTTTGTTTTTGAAACCCAGCATGGTTACCAAAGGAAATTTTAGATTCAGCTCTAATAAGATTTGATGATTTTTAGTCAATTAAATTAGCAAAGCTGCAAAACACCTGGAACTTCAAGTACACTAAGCTTAAAGTAAGTATGAAATAAACTTAGAAGATATATTTAAAAGGTAGTTGGTTACGAAACAAAATTGTCATAAAATTCCAAAGCCTCTGCTTTTTTGTAATCCTGTGTTACAGAATACTTCAAAAGTTATAGTCTAAATTCCGTTCACCAATCCACCATCTGTTTTCTAGAATAGTCTGTTAAAGAGCAACAAACCTATCAGGGTTAGTATAATCAAAGTGGTGGTCCACGCCTCTACAGAAGAAAGAAAAGTAACAAATGTATGTAGCCTCTGTTCAAGAGTATAAACACTGTCATTAAAAAATCAATGGTCTTATATTGTGGCAAAATGTGCTCCCATCTTATTTAGAAATTGAGTGAGTTTAAATCATTTTTAAATAGTAAAAAGGGAAAGTCCTCCTGCAATCAGACCTTCTCCTAGAGGAAACCTAGAAAGACTCATCCAGACTCTGCTACACTTTGCTGTGAAGGAAAGGTTAGTTTGCTGTTATTTTTTGTATTTCTGTATTGCCTTTCTATATTTTGAATACTGTAGTTTGTTTTCTTTACCTTGTGTTTTGCTTGCATTCTGTTTAACAGCATATTAAAACTTCAAAAGAGACCACAGCTCTCTCTGTTCTGAGTCAGGCAGAATTTTTCCCCTCCCTCCCACCCATTTAAGTTGTCTTGTTAAATACCACTGTCTTTCTAGTTGCCCGCCTCTTATGTTAATCTGACCATATATCTCATTTCTCTCTACTTTCACTGGCTTATGTGAGTAATCACAAAACCATCACTTTTGAAATCCCACCTTCAATTATTTAAATTTATTGGCCATCCTACAGTATTTCATAGTACCAAAATACAAAAGTAACCACCCTTTCAGTCCATCTTGCTGTTTTAAAAATAGTAACTCTCCACTAAACCTTAACTTTTAAACAGGAAAAACTCAAGTTACCAACTTTCATATCTAACTTCTCTAGTGCACACTGCAGAGTGCATTCTTTTCAATCTTACCTTTAAGCATCCCTGTTACTAGCACTTTCTCTAATACCTAAAAGATCATCTCTACTTGACTCCAAGTAGACTTTTCTCTATCTGTTAAACCTAGCACTTGCTCCTACAGTACTTATTACCTTGATACGGCACTCTTATAGATAGCACCCCAAAAGGCAAACCCCCATTTCTCGGTCACCACGTCCCCGGAATCTCTTTAAAGTTTTTGTCTAGTCCTTCTAGCATGTCGAGGGATCAGTTGCTAGTGTCCTCTCCTGCTCAGCTGGTGAACCTGGGAATACTGAGGCAATGTTACAATTGCCTCATGTACACAGACAACCCTCTCCTCCTCCCACAAAACACAAATACATGCGAGATGCAACTATACGGCCAAACTGGAGGCTGAGCTCTCTCAACATAGGACTGGCAAGACCAGTCAGGAGGAGAAGGTTACCACACACACTATAGACCCAGTCTCACATAGTACCATCACAACCTCAAATCATACACATAAACACACAAAGACATACTCGGCTCTGATCAAAAATCTACCAAAACAGCAGAGGCCACCAAAGCAGACACCCAAACAACCACCACCTCAGAACACAACACCTGCAACACATAGACCTCACAGTCAGAGTGTCAAACAGTCACAGCCCTTAAGGCCAAACACAATGCCAGACACACTAGTCATTGGTGACTCCATAGTCAGACACACTGACGTCCCGCTCACCAGACTGAGTAAGGAGAAGGTCACAGTAAGCTGCCTGTCGGGCGCTAGAATCCGCCACATAACGCAAGCACTCAGGTCTCTCAACAGCAGGTACAAATATGACTCAGTCATTGTCCACGCTGGTGTAAACGACCTGAGACGTACCTCCTTGGACTACATGAAAAGAGACATTGAGGAGCTCTCGATTATGTAGCCCAGGCAGGTATGACCCTGACCTTGAGCAGTATCCTACCTTCACCAAGAATGATGCCACAATACAGAGATAAGGTGATCAGCTTTAACAATTGGCTTAAACTCTGGTGTCATTCAAAGGGGATCCAATGTCTGTCTGCCTGGGATGACATGCTGGACAAGCCACGCTGTTCGCAAGGGACGGCTTGCACCTGTCACCCTGGGATTCGGATATTGGCAAAGGCTCTTGCCACCCCATAGTGCCTTTTTAGGCAAGGCTCAAATTCTAAACCTACCACCCTAGAACACAAAAAGGAAAAAACTAAGGGTAATGCTGCTCAATGCCAGAAGTCTAAATCTCAAAATGCACGCACTCGAGGCCCTTCTCAGTATGGAGAACATCGATGTCTGTGCAGTGACAGAAACCTGGTTCAAGGCTCCTGAGAGCACCCCAGCACTATCAGGTTTTACCTCTTATCATGCGTTCCGGCCCCAAAATCCGGACAATACCAAGAAAGGAGGGGGGGTATCCATATTCATCAAAGACACCCACACCTCAAGACTGGTGGCAACGCACGATGCATCGGAGACCATCCAGGTGCAATTAACCATAGGCAAGACTGCTCTGCAAATTGTAGCATGTTATAGGCCACCCTCACAAACTCAGGAACCTCACATGGCCTTCCTGAAAACACTAGAGGGGATAAATGTATCACCAAACACCATCATACTAGGTGACTTCAATTACCCTAATATAGACTGGGAACACTACTCAAGCCCAAACACCCTAGCCCAAAAGTTCCTGGAATTCATAAACTCAAATGCCATGGAACAACTAGTCACCATCCCCACAAGAGGAGAAAACATACTTGATCTCATCATCACGAACATGGGAGCACAATGTTCAACACCGAAGTATACCCCTCACTGGTGAGATCAGATCACAAACTAATCTCGCTGGAGGTCCTCATCCCACCCCACCTGAAATAAAAAGACCACAGTAAAGAACTTCAAAGCCGACTTCACACTTCTAAAGACTAGTGTGGTCTCCTTTAAGGCCCCGAGCCGGAAAACAGTACTCAAGCCGCTGAATCACTTACAAATGCCTTCTACCAGCACCTGCAGGACTGCATGGATAAGGCAATCCCAAGCAAAACAAAGACTCTTTGTACCAAAGGCAAGCGTCCACTCTGGTGGACCCCAGCCATAAACAAACTCTACAACAAAAGGAGGAAGCTACTACAAGATAGAGCAAAATCCTTAAAAGGTAAGACACCCTTGATCACTATAAGTAAAAACTAAGAGCTCTCATAAAATCATCCAAAGCAAATTTTGAGAGAAAAATAGCTAAAGACTCAAAAGACAATCATAAGGCCTTCTTTAGCTATGTTAGAAACCTGGGAGGAAACTCCCAGATATGCTCAGAACTAGTTCAAAATGATGTGAAGATTACTGATCCTACAGACATTGCCAACATACTGGCTGACAGGTTCAGTGCAAACTTCTCCCCTCCCCAAAAGGAGAGATATCTATACCAAGCGATTGCAGCCCCCAAACATCTCCAACGCCCAAGTGAGAACTGCTCTCTCCAAAGCAAAAACACAGCATCCATGGGACCTGATGGTGTCCCCGGCTGTGTGCTCCACGAACTCAACGAGGAATTAAACCCACAGCTAGGACAGCTGTTTAATCATAGTCTTACCTCTGGATACGTACCCAGGAGTGGTGCACTGCAACTGTGGTCCCACTTCACAAAGGCGGTGCCTCCACCGACCCTGGAAATTACCGCCCATTAGCTTGACAAGCCTTATCTGCAAAGCCATGGAGAGGATCATAATGGACCTCATAAATAAAGACATAGGAATTTGCAGACTTTGGATCCATCCCAGTTTGGCTTTGTCAAAGGCAGATCATGCCTTCTAAACTTGGTTGACTTTTTGAAACAGTCACCAAAGCCATTGATGAGGGAAAGGCAGTCCATACAGCCTACCTCGATCTGGCGAAGGCCTTTGATACAATACCCCACTCGGGTATCATTGAAAACTCATCAGCTTAAATGTTAACCCATACATCACAAGATGGGTTGCAAACTGGCTGAGTGACAGAACCCACAGGGTCAGAGTTGCTGGCGCCATGTCAGACTCAAAGCCTGTCACAAGTGGTGTACCACAGGGCTCAGTCCTGGGCCCACTCTTGTTTGGCATCTACTTTTCCAAGTACAAGCAAACACAGGAGGGTTATGGCTGACAAAGTCTGCAGATGACTGCAAACTGGGCGCCATAGTAGAAAACACATCTGACACAGATATCCTTCAGAAGGGTCTCACAGAAACGGATAACTGGTGCCAGAGCCATGGCCTAAAGTTAAATGCCAAAAATGCATAGTCATACCCTTCGGGAAAAACAAGGTTACCCCTAGCTACCAAATAGGTGGCAATCCACTGAGTACAGAAGAAGTTATCAGGGACCTGGGGACCCAGGTTGATAGTAGTCTGTCATTCGACACCCATGTAGCTAAAGTAGTTAGGATGACCTTCTACATTGCCCACCTTATCATGAAGGGATTCTCATCTAGATCAAGGGAGGTCATAGTCTCCCTATACTCATCACTCATCAGACCAATGATTGAGTACAATGCCCCATTTGGAATGTATCTGACCCGACACTTGCAGCAGCTGGAGAGGCCACAAAAGTTCCTCACCAAAAGGATAAAGGGTCTCAAACATCTGTCCTATGCTGCCCGACTGAAAGAACTTCAGCTCTATTCAGTCGCACCGCTTGCTCAGAGGTGACCTTTGCCTAACATACAAGGCCATGTCAAACCCAGATTTGATGAATATGCTTCACCTCAAAAATCTAGATCCATCAGAGCCACAAGGGCGGAGACTTAAACCTCGACACGGCTATTAATAGGACGTGCTGGAGGGATAGATTCATCACCCAAAGACTTCCTATGCTGTGGAATAAAATCCCGGTATATGTGAGGCAGAGCACCTCGCTGGCCTTGTTCAAGAGAAATCTTGACCAATGGATGGGAGATCGCAGATATACCCCAGGGATTACCTCAGTGTCACTGCTCAACAGAGGCACAGCAAAATAATGGGTATAGTTCCCCATACTAAAGGGGTGGCGTAAGCCACAAAACTATGGGCTAGGCTTGTAAATGCCCTCGGGCAGATAGCCTAGTATGAACCTATGAACCTATGAACCTATAAGAAAAGGTACGTAACAGTCATAACACATAAACAGTTGAGATATTACTATGTCCATGCAAACAAGTTGTGCTAAAACAAAACAAACAAAAAAAAACACAGTCATATAATAAGTATCAAATTCTACAACAGCAAAGAGAGTCAAAATACAAGAGAATCACAGATAAAACCTATAATAACAGCACCAGCATTATATCAAAACTATATACTTATATTCAATATGGTTATAAGCATTACAAACCAAGGGCTGAGAAAAAAAATAGGGTTCCTGTACAGCAGAAAGAAGATGGAGCTGTTTACGAAATTACAAATTGAGGGAAACCTGAAACAGAAGACATGGGGAGGTTACTGGTAGCAAGAAATTAAACTAGGATAGGCAGAAGATGAAAAGAGGTTGGGCAGATACTTTAAAGATTACCATGAAGAATTTCCTGTTACAGTAACCTCAACACCCAAATGCCTAATCTCTAAATAAATGAATGAGACTGTAATGTATCTGAACAGTTGCTATGTTCTCTTCCACTTCATTCACTAATGCATTGATTGAAATACAAAGCATTCTTCACACACTCTGTAATAACACTTTCTCAATAAGGTTTTCCCTACTTCAAGCCTGTCTCCTGGATGTCATTTCAAAATCAGAAGAGACAACGATAAACTTACTTGGGGGGGTAGACACATTTATAAATATCATAAATTATCTTGGGATCTTCTTTCTGCTGTACTGGAGCCCCTATTTTCCTCACCCCTCAGTTTGTAGTACTTATAAACATATGGAATATAAGTATATAGTTTTCACATAACATATCAAAATTTCTGGCAGGTCACAGAGCCATTTCTCACCATTGTAATTCTCTTCACCAACTAAACTGGCTTGAGCTACCTAACCTCCTCACTTATACCTAACTCATCCAAGCACACAAACTCATTTACAGCCCCTCTCTTTGTCCCTCCCTAGCCACTACCTTTGAAATGCATTAACGAGAATGACTTCTAAGATCTAATTCCCAAAAACAAATTAAATTGCACAAACCCACACATCCAGCTGGAAATCACCTAATGTCCTTCTCTCTTGCACACCTCTGGAATTCTTTACCATCTCCTATCCTCATCACCAGCAGTCTCTCCTCATTTAAAACCTCTATGCACTCACACCTAACTTCACAATGGAAGTGCTCCTGTTCCCATCCTACCTAATCCTTCTAATACCACTTCCTACTCTCCTAGGACTAAATATGCCATCGCTGCTTCCTATAGTTCTGCAGCTCTATTGAACTATTTGACCAACTACTTAACAGTTACCCTATGCTTCTACTTTTGTTAAAAAAAAAGTGATTTTTATTGCTGTTTAATGAACTATGCTGATGTATTCTATCATTGTTAACCATTCCTTATCATATTTGCTTTGTATTCCTATAAGATAATCTGTAATTTATATGTGCAATGTGTACTATGTATTTGTTTTTTTCTGAACTTTTCTCCCCAAGACTCCATTGAAAACAGGCTCCTTGTGGCCCAATGGACTATCGTGGCAAACAAACTACAAATAAAAATAAAAATAAATCTTAGAGAGATGAAATTAACACATCACCAATTTCTTACTCATTACCACCAGAAATAGTTCCACTAGGCTTTATAACTTCAAATTGAAGCAGCAATCCTCAAACAGCATAATGTCATTCCAAAGGTTTGGAATATGATCTTTGCCAAACAGACAAAATGTCGTCAACTTTAGAACATCAAGATTAACATATTTAATAACACATCGTCTAAACAAGAAATGCTGCACCTTACAAACCCTCATCCCTTTGGAGAATGTAACTATCTGTGCTGTTACCGTGACTTTGGCAGTTGTCGTAGAGATAAGAGCTCTCTGACTCAACTAAACAAGAAACTAAGGGGTCTAATAAAGTACAAAAACGGCAACTACTAGTTCAAGATAGCCTTATAGGCTAAAGACAATCACAATGCCTTCTTCAGGTAACTTAAAGGTAATACTCAGTAGTGAACAGAACTGGTGGGAAAGGATGCAACCTTCCTGACCAGGATGACATAGCAAATCTACTGGTTGAAAATTTAGCCCTAACTTCAACACCCTAACTCCCCCCACTACTCCACCTATTAAATCCCTCCTAGAATATCCCCACCAACTATCAACAGGGAGCAGGTCCTGGATGTGCTAGATAAGGACAAAAACATTGCCTCAATGGGCCCCAACAATATTCCCTGCTGCATCACAAATAGCATAAAATATGACCTATCAGGACCACATGAGGCCATCTTCAACTACAGACTCAAAACAGGTTATGCGCCATGTAAATGGAAGGCCGCAATGGACATCCCTCTTCATAAGGGTGGATCATGATCAACTGACCCTAGGAACTACAGACCCATCAGTCTGACATCTCTAATAAGCAAAGCCATGGAATGAATTATCGTGGAAGTGATCAACAAAGTAATTGGCAACCTACAGACACTGGACCCATTCCAATTTGGCTTTGCTGAGAGAAAGTCTTCCCTTCTTAACTTGGCAGACTTCTTCAAGTGGGTCACCATGGTTGTGGATGAGGGGAAAATGGTGCATGCTACCTACCTTGACCTGGTCAAGGTGTTTGTTACAATACCCATCTCTGGTATTGTTATAGAATTCTCAGAACTAGCAATAAGTCTCTACATAATTTACTGGATTGCCAGCTAGCTCACAGACTTGACTCAAGAAGTCAGGATCAGGGAGGCCACCTCCACCAAGAGACTGGCCACCACTGGAGTACCCCAGGGTTCTGTGTTGGGCTCACTCCTATTTGACATCTACTTTTCAGCAGGCAAAGCTAATGTCAAAGGTCTCTGCCTCTCCAAATTCACAGATGACTACACATTTGGAGATATCATAGAATGTCTCCATAGCACCAACATACTAACATTATGCAAAAGGCACTAACACAAACAAATCACTAGTGCAAAAGCCACAGATTAAAACTTGATGCAAATAAATGCATTACAGTGCCCTTTGGTTAATCGTCCAAAACAAGCTAATTACTTCATCAATGAAACAGCCCCAATGGTTGACTCACTAGATAAAGATCTGGGAATCTTGTGTTTGATGAACATGTAGTCAAGACAATAAGAAAATCACTCTATGTCACCCAATCCAGAATCAATGGTATGGCATCCAAGTCCAAGTAAGTAATAGTACCACTCTTCTCAGCCCTTATCAGACCCATCATTGAATACAGTGCTCCCTTCGGCATGTACCTAACCAGGCACTTGCAACAGCTGGAACAGTGTACCTAACCAGGCACTTGCAACAGCTGGAACACCCTCAAAGGTTTGTCACTAAGAGAATCCATGGTATGAATACCTAGTCCTACAAAGATCACTTTAGGTGCTATCTCTGTACTCAGTCTTCAACATGTTACTGAGAGGCGAGCTATGCCTAGCATCTAAGGTATCCTCAGATCCAGCTGTGATGGATTTCTTGCACATCCCCACAGCAAACCACACAAGAAACACTAGATCCAAGGACCTGAGCTTTACCTGCAATACAAATGTGACCTACTGGAATGATTTATATGTCTGAAAGGATGCCAGCATTATGGAATAAGCTCCACATCTAGGTGAAGCAGAGTTCATCCCTGACTCTATTCAAAAGAAACCTTGATCACTGGATAGGAAATAATAAACTCACCTCCTGGTCTGGCCTTCATGTCTCTGATGGACAGAGGTCGACAGTAAGTTAATCACCAACAAGCTACCGTGCCACACACACACATAACCCTTAGCTACCGCCTTTCTAACATACCCCACCATATAGGCATTCAAGAAACTCTGGGACAAAACTAAGCTGGGCTGCATGGCTAGGCTTCTAACAACACTGATAGCTGTTAGCCTACATTAAACCTATGAACAAGGTGTTATCATAGGGCACATGTTTCAGTAGTTTATGACAGATACAAGCAGCAGCTTCTGCTGAGCTGCTTATTGGTTTAGTGGTCAGTTTTGCAGTCTTTTGAACAGTGGCAGCTGTTTTGTTTTCCAGAGTTTTTTTTTCAACATCACAGAAATGCAAATGCATTTTATGATTGCTGGGGAGTTCATATACTTTGTCAATGATTTACAGTGAGGCTTACTGTCACTGTCTGATTTATTGGGCTAATGTTTATTTATTTATTTATGCATTTCTCTGCGGGTTAATGTCTGATTAATTTGGGTATTCACCTGTGTGTCAATGTTTTGAATTTGCCAATGCCTTGCCTGTTTAGCAAAGAGAATATTTAGCAGTTTTTGAATGAAATTATGAAGGTCAAGGTAACTTGCTTCGATTAGAAGTCAGGTTGCTGTTCCCGGTGAGTTCACATACTTAAAACACACAAACAAAAATCCGGAAAAACAGGATAAAAAGTGAAATAGAACAGTTCGATCACAGCCTCAAAACACAGCAACCACGTCAGGCCTTGGATAATCCAATTTATTCACCGACTAAGCGCTTTCACCAAATTAATGGCTTCCTCAGAGTCAGTGTAACAAACAAAAAGCACAGCTTATATACTTTCATTACAAATTACATCACCTAATCATCAATTAATTGATTAACTAGTTAAATACAATTAAACTTAATTAATAACATCACACTGTCACAATTCTCATAAAGTCTGACATTATAAATTCCAACTTTGAAATAACATTAGTTAAACTAAAATAAATGTATATAAAACACATTCATAAATTAGTGTATGTATATGCTTGTACCTTGTACTACATTGTTATTTGAAACAAATATTCTACAACATTAAAAATTTTTCTAACAGTTTTTAACAGTGTATGCTTCAAATGCAATACAAATTAATAAAATAAATATTCTCATCTAATCATTCTGTTTCCTTGTCCATTGTTTGTTGCTTCACTTTAGTGCCTATGCCCAATGTTTTTATATAATACTAGCCCTAAATTTCAAAACAGGTTTTAAGGAGATATGATCATTAATGCCAGGGTACCTAGTGGCATTGAGCCTCAACTGCCACTTCGTCTCCAATAGGGCAACTTTATTAGTAATGTCCCCTCCTTGATCAAACATAACCCTGTCTATAATGAAAAATAAAAACTTCTTGAAATCCTTACAGTTCCCACTGTGAATATAAAGTGCATTATGCAAATCCTTCTTCTTAATTGCTCTCACGTGTTCCACAATTCTTTCACGCAACCTACGGGTTGTCATGCCAATATAAAAAGCATCACAGGTTGAGCATGAGGCCACATATACCAAATTCATGGTATTACAATTGCATTTACCAGGACATGGCAATGTGTGCCCCCACCCCTTGATACACACATATGGGCCTTCTGCTATATACCTACAATATCTACAGTAGCCACACTTAGACATCCTAGGTACCCTGCTCTTGGTCTCACACTCCATGATGCTTTTAAGATTATCACCTTTGCTGTAAACTATCTTCGGGTTGGCTCCCAGCACCCCTTTAGTGGAGTCACTTAGACAATACTCCCACATTCTATGTAACACCTTGACAATGTCATCACTTCTTTCATTAAATTTCAAAACAAAACAAACTCCAACCACCTTAGACCTTTCAACTTCATCCTGGCCTTTGTGCACTTCGCTTGTTCCCAACAAAATTGGTAAATATCGCGAACCTCTTTGTCTAAGTACTTCCCTCTTTAGCTTTAATAGCAATCTGAGCGGATAACCCCTATCCATCAACATCCCTATCAATTTAAACATCTCCTGCTTAAATAACTCATCTTCACTCACCAATCTTGATAAACGCACCATCTGCCCTTTGGCAACACCCTTCCTCTGGTGGTAAGGGTGACAACTTTTAAAGTGTAGAAGTGAGTTCGAATAGCTTTCTTTTCTATAAATAGAACTGGATAATCCTACCCCGTTCTTGGTAATAGCTATATCTAGAAAATTTATGCTATCCTTCTCCCAATGAAAGGTAAATTTGAAAAAACTAGTAGTAGTGCTCAGATATTCGATGAACTCTTTGGCCTGGAGTTCATCACCTTTCCAAATAATAAGCAGGTCGTCTAGAAACCTATTGTAAAGAATGATATTTGTCATGAAACTAGATGGAAAAACATAAGTTCTTTCCCACATCCAAAGAACCATGTTCGCGAAAATGGGGGCACACCTAGCCCCCATTGCTACTCCTGAACGTTGCTGAAATAGTTCACCCTCAAAACCAATAAAGTTATTCAATAGAACCAATTCCATTAAATCACAGGTCAAATTAATCCTGTCCTTGTCCACTTTGTTACTCAACAACAGTCCCTCACGGAACATGTCCAAACCTTCCTTGTGTGGGATGGAAGAGAATAAGTTCACCACATCAATTGACAAAAAACTATATACACTACTATCTTCTTTGACTTCCCTCAATCTCTCCAAACAATGCCATGAGTCCCTCAAAACATGAGGGACCTCGTCAAATACCTTCTTACAAATAAAGTCCACAAAGGAGGCCAGGGGTTCAGTTTTTGAACCCCTTGCTGCTACTATAGGCCTGAACTGCAGATTGGCTACTCCTTTGTGGACCTTGGGAATACCAAAAATTTTTGGTAAGACAGGGTTCCTCACCATCAAAAAATCATATTCTGTCTCAGAAATGGCCCCTTGAAACAAGGCATCCCACAAAAATGTATCAATCCTTTTGTAGGCTACGTTGATTTCATTCCTCGAAACCCTCGAATATGTTTCAAAGTCATCCAAAATAGTTAACATGGCTGCAATGTAGTCTAACTTATTCATTAACACCATCCCACCACCCTTATCAGGTTTCATACACCTGATAAAATTGGAATTCTTCAGCTCTTTTAAGAGCATCCTTTCTTGTGATGTTAAATTATCAATCCAAGTGAAACTATCACTACATATTTTCCTAAGTTCAAATTCCAAAAGTTTTTCTAAGGCAACAACCTCACCAAAAGGTGGTGGAATAAAAGTACTTTTCCTTGTGGGTGTCTTGTGACCAGACGTTTCAGCATTCAAAAAATTGCTAGGGTTATGGTGAAAGAACATTTCTAAGTTTAGTCTCCTTGTAAAAAGCCTCAAGTTAATCAACAATTGTGCTACATCTAGTCTGAAACAGGGTACAAAATTAATGCCCTTAGTGAATAACTGAAAATAAACATCATTAATTTCTTTTTCTGTGTAGTTGTAAATAAAAAATTCTCTCTTGTGAAGAATTTGACAAGTTGGATTTGTGTCTATACTTGTACAATTCTTATCAACTTCACTACAATTACACATTTCAGTTTCAGCTTCAATAAATCCATCAGACTCAAGTGCCTTGTCATGACTCGAAATTTCATGAATAATAGTACATAAACCCTCCATATTCACCCCCACCCCCTTATTCAAATTGCCTTCGGAGTTGGAATTTAAATCCCCATTCATGGCATTCAGACCAATAGACATATCCCCCCGAGTTTCCTCGAGATTGGAAACTATCGATTGAACAGACAATTCAGTGACACCTGCAGTGACACAAGAACAATCATTGAAAATAACATTCAAATCACGCCCAGAGTCAACACAACAACTCACATAGTCATAATTATTTGCTTTTAAAATTGTCCTAAATGACCTTCTCCTGCCCAGTCTTGTTGTTTCTTCGCAAACCCCTTCGTTTGGGCCTTGCTTATTAGTCTCTCGGACCTGCGCGGTCCCACTGGTGGATCCAAAAAATCCACTTCGTCAAAAACTTGGTCAGGCACTTCACCAAAAACACCCTCAGTCATTAGGTCATCATGCAATGAATCAACCCGGCCGTTGTATAGGGGCCGGTTCCTTTCGTGACCAAAAGAAACCCTGACATCACCACTATTTTTACTTTTATTTTGACCTGGCGGATAAGCCGTGTTGGCCTGATAGTCAACAGTATCCCTTGACAGTTTCTTAATTTTCAATGCCTTGTTCTTAGTCACAAAATCACTCAATTTCTTGTGAACTTTAGAAAAATAGGCCTCATATTGAAAAAACAATAGATCAGAGCAAATGTTGTTATGCAACTTTAAAATATCTTCCCGTAAAGAAACTA